>NW_020651193.1:964621-996086 GCF_003573695.1 Papaver somniferum | reverse complement strand
CTCCCTTCATTGTTTACCGGTAAATCATCCAAAATTTATTTCTCATGTAAACCCCAATAATCGTTTCCTTAAACCTTCAAACTAACCATTATTGTATTGAACAATTGAATCCATGTAAATGACCCTATTCATTTTTCAAATTAATCATTATTGTATTAATTAAATTTGTTTCCATTTTATGTAAATCCAGAGTTATCGTGGCAGTCAGATAAGTCAGCCTTATTTCTCCGTAACGCTCGTAACGTGTTTTGAAAATGATCTAAAGAGATTTCCCTACCGTGGTCCGTGTTAGTGAACTAGTTAAATTAAATAATGATTGTTTAAACAATTATTCACAAATACACGTCTTTATTTACAAAAGTTGGCAGGGGGCCGAGCAACAAGTTGTGCTCCAACACAGCTTGTGAACGGTCCACCAGTCATCCGTTAAGTCAACTGCTTGATTGGGACCCACAACAAACTCAAATTCCGATAAAGTTAGGTACCAAAGGCAAAGGGGTGCCATTTTATAGGCACCAAACTCAAAATACCCCTTATTATAATTATTGTCTACTTATATAACTCTCTTTGTCCCCCACGGGTTTGTGTAATCTCTTTTTCGACTATTTTGCTCATAACTTCTTCATACGAAGTGGGAATGACCTCATTATTTTTCTGTTACCTCTGTCTTTCAGTTCCCCACAGTATACAGGAAAACAATTTAGGTTTTGGACGCTTAACAATTGGTGTTTCATCCTTATTTTCAATGTAAAAGATGACTTCCCTCTTTATTTTTGGAATCAACATACGTAGAAATGCAATTTGGATAACATGTAGAGCCTTTAAATGTATTATTATTTACCACAATAATTTTTAAGAAAATTTTATCATAAAAATGAGTTTATCTAGTTTATAGTTTGGTTTTTAAAAAAGGATTTCGACTTCTAACGAAGTCACTGGACTTCCTTGAGTCAATGCATCCAAAATGCAAGCTTTTTTCGACTCTCAAGCCTCTAGACATGTAATTTGTGCTGGGAATATTTATTTGAAAATTTTCTATTAAAGGGGAGTATTTATGTTTCATGATTTGGTCTTGATCATAGAGTTCCAACATCTAACGAAGCCTGCGTACTTCCTTGAGTCATTTGTGTTTATGGTATTTTATTCAAATTTTGCAATGATTATCTATCTTAAAGAAGATCCCATAATCGTTGAGAAGTTATTAACGGTTAAAAACCTTATCTCATTCTTTCAATGTTTTATTATAGGTAATCTATGACCTTTATAAAAGATTAGAAGTTTATTATTAGAAGGGATATTTCGTGTTTGGTGCCTATAAAATGGTACACTTTCGCGTTTGGTGCCTAATTTTGTCAATATCTGAGTTTTGTGCCCAGTCAACGAATTGGCGTTGATTGACCGTGTTGACCATCCAATTTAGAGTTAAAAATGTGAAATGTCTAATAAAATTCTAACCTCCGTTTTATTCACTAACTGCACCCTATATTCTACATACTCCATGTTTGAGAAATGAATGTTGTTGATTTTCATTCACGAGGTTTTAGGTTACACTCTTAATACCATTGCCATCTTCTTTCATTGCTAATCTCAAATCATACACTGAGCTACCCTTATTTTATCATATGACCACCTGTTTACACAAAATTAAATCCAAAGTATAAGCATAGCTCCCTTCATTGTTTACCGGTAAATCATCAAAAATCTATTTCTCATGTAAACCCCAATAATTGTTTCCTTAAACCTTCAAACTAACCATTATTGTATTGAACAAATGAATCCATGTAAATGACCCTATTCATTTTTCAAATTAATCATCATTGTATTAATTAAATTTGTTTCCATTTTATGTAAATCCATAGTTATCGTGGAAGTCAGATAAGTCAGCCTTATTTCTCCTGAACGCTCGTAACATGTTTGGAAAATGATATAGAGAGATTTCCCTACCGTGGTCCGTGTTAGTGAACTAATTAAATTAAATAATGATTGTTTAAACAATTATTCACAAAGATACGTATTTATTTACAAAACTTGGCGGGGGTCCGAGCAACAAGTTGTGCTCCAACACAGCTTGTGAACGGTCCTCCAGTCATCCGTTAAGTCAACTGCTTGATTGGGACCCACACGAAACTCAAATTCTGACAAAGTTAGGTACCAAAGGCAAAGATGTGCCATTTTATACGCACCAAACTCAAAATACCCCTTATTATAAATATTGTCACTTATATAACTCTCTTTGTCCCCCAAGGGTTTGTGTAATCTCTTTTTCGACTATTTTGCTCATAACTTCTTCATACGAAGTGGGAATGACCTCATTCTTTTTCTGTTACCTCTGTCTTTCAGTTCCCCACAGTATACAAGAAAGTTTTTAGGATTTGGACGCTTATCAATTGGTGTTTTATCCTTATTTTCAATGTAAAGGATGACTTCCCTCTTTATTTTTGGAATCAACATACATAGAAATGCAATTTGGATAACATGTAGAGCCTTTAAATGTATTATTTTTTACCACAATCATTTTTTGGAAAATTTATAATAAAAATGAGTTTATCTAGTTTATAGTATGGTTTTAAAAAAAAGGATTTCGACTTCTAACGAAGTCACTTGGACTTCCTTGAGTCAATGCATCCATAATGCAAGCTTTTTTCGACTCTCAAGCCTCTAGACATGTAATTTATGCAGGGAATATTTTTTCTGAAAATTTTCTATTAAAGGGGAGTATTTCCGTTTCATGATTTGGTCTTCATCATAGAGTTCCGACATCTAACGAAGCCTGCGGACTTCCTTGAGTCATTTTTGTTTATGGTATTTTATTCAAAATTTGCAATGATTATCTAGCTTACAGAAGATCCCATAATCATTGAGAAGTTATTAACGGTTGAAAACCTTATCTTCTTCTTTCCATGTTTTATTATGGGTAATCTATGACCTTTTTAAAAGATTAGAAGTTCATTATTAGAAGGGATATTTCGAGTTTGGTGCCTCTAAAATGGTAAACTTTCGCGTTTGGTGCCTAACTTTGTCAATATCTGAGTTTGGTGCCAAGTCAACGAATTGGCGTTGATTGACCGTGTTGACCATCCAATTTAGAGTTAAAAATGTGAAATGTGTAATAAAATTATAACCTCCGTTTTATTCACTAACTGCGCCCTATCTTGTACATACTCCATGTTTGAGAAATGGGAGTTTTTGATTTTCATTCACGAGGTTTTAGGTTCCACTCTTAATACCATTGCCATCTTCTTTCATTGATAATCTCAAATCATACACTGAGCTACCGTTATTTTCTCATATGACCACCTGTTTACACAAAATGAAATCCAAAGTATAAGCATAGCTCCCTTCATTGTTTACCGGTAAATCATCCAAAATTTATTTCTCATGTAAACCCCAATAATCGTTTCCTTAAACCTTCAAACTAACCATTATTGTATTGAACAATTGAATCCATGTAAATGACCCTATTCATTTTTCAAATTAATCATTATTGTATTAATTAAATTTGTTTCCATTTTATGTAAATCCAGAGTTATCGTGGCAGTCAGATAAGTCAGCCTTATTTCTCCGTAACGCTCGTAACGTGTTTTGAAAATGATCTAAAGAGATTTCCCTACCGTGGTCCGTGTTAGTGAACTAGTTAAATTAAATAATGATTGTTTAAACAATTATTCACAAATACACGTCTTTATTTACAAAAGTTGGCAGGGGGCCGAGCAACAAGTTGTGCTCCAACACAGCTTGTGAACGGTCCACTAGTCATCCGTTAAGTCAACTGCTTGATTGGGACCCACAACAAACTCAAATTCCGACAAAGTTAGGTACCAAAGGCAAAGGGGTGCCATTTTATAGGCACCAAACTCAAAATACCCCTTATTATAATTATTGTCTACTTATATAACTCTCTTTGTCCCCCACGGGTTTGTGTAATCTCTTTTTCGACTATTTTGCTCATAACTTCTTCATACGAAGTGGGAATGACCTCATTATTTTTCTGTTACCTCTGTCTTTAAGTTCCCCACAGTATACAGGAAAACAATTTAGGTTTTGGACGCTTAACAATTGGTGTTTCATCCTTATTTTCAATGTAAAAGATGACTTCCCTCTTTATTTTTGGAATCAACATACGTAGAAATGCAATTTGGATAACATGTAGAGCCTTTAAATGTATTATTATTTACCACAATAATTTTTAAGAAAATTTTATCATAAAAATGAGTTTATCTAGTTTATAGTTTGGTTTTTAAAAAAGGATTTCGACTTCTAACGAAGTCACTGGACTTCCTTGAGTCAATGCATCCAAAATGCAAGCTTTTTTCGACTCTCAAGCCTCTAGACATGTAATTTGTGCTGGGAATATTTAATTGAAAATTTTCTATTAAAGGGGAGTATTTATGTTTCATGATTTGGTCTTGATCATAGAGTTCCAACATCTAACGAAGCCTGCGGACTTCCTTGAGTCATTTGTGTTTATGGTATTTTATTCAAATTTTGCAATGATTATCTATCTTAAAGAAGATCCCATAATCCTTGAGAAGTTATTAACGGTTAAAAACCTTATCTCATTCTTTCAATGTTTTATTATAGGTAATCTATGACCTTTATAAAAGATTAGAAGTTTATTATTAGAAGGGATATTTCGTGTTTGGTGCCTATAAAATGGTACACTTTCGCGTTTGGTGCCTAATTTTGTCAATATCTGAGTTTTGTGCCCAGTCAACGAATTGGCGTTGATTGACCGTGTTGACCATCCAATTTAGAGTTAAAAATGTGAAATGTCTAATAAAATTCTAACCTCCGTTTTATTCACTAACTGCACCCTATCTTCTACATACTCCATGTTTGAGAAATGAATGTTGTTGATTTTCATTCACGAGGTTTTAGGTTACACTCTTAATACCATTGCCATCTTCTTTCATTGCTAATCTCAAATCAGACACTGAGCTACCCTTATTTTATCATATGACCACCTGTTTACACAAAATTAAATCCAAAGTATAAGCATAGCTCCCTTCATTGTTTACCGGTAAATCATCAAAAATCTATTTCTCATGTAAACCCCAATAATTGTTTCCTTAAACCTTCAAACTAACCATTATTGTATTGAACAAATGAATCCATGTAAATGACCCTATTCATTTTTCAAATTAATCATCATTGTATTAATTAAATTTGTTTCCATTTTATGTAAATCCATAGTTATCGTGGAAGTCAGATAAGTCAGCCTTATTTCTCCTGAACGCTCGTAACATGTTTGGAAAATGATATAGAGAGATTTCCCTACCGTGGTCCGTGTTAGTGAACTAATTAAATTAAATAATGATTGTTTAAACAATTATTCACAAAGATACGTATTTATTTACAAAACTTGGCGGGGGTCCGAGCAACAAGTTGTGCTCCAACACAGCTTGTGAACGGTCCTCCAGTCATCCGTTAAGTCAACTGCTTGATTGGGACCCACACGAAACTCAAATTCTGACAAAGTTAGGTACCAAAGGCAAAGATGTGCCATTTTATACGCACCAAACTCAAAATACCCCTTATTATAAATATTGTCACTTATATAACTCTCTTTGTCCCCCAAGGGTTTGTGTAATCTCTTTTTCGACTATTTTGCTCATAACTTCTTCATACGAAGTGGGAATGACCTCATTCTTTTTCTGTTACCTCTGTCTTTCAGTTCCCCACAGTATACAAGAAAGTTTTTAGGATTTGGACGCTTATCAATTGGTGTTTTATCCTTATTTTCAATGTAAAGGATGACTTCCCTCTTTATTTTTGGAATCAACATACATAGAAATGCAATTTGGATAACATGTAGAGCCTTTAAATGTATTATTTTTTACCACAATCATTTTTTGGAAAATTTATAATAAAAATGAGTTTATCTAGTTTATAGTATGGTTTTAAAAAAAAGGATTTCGACTTCTAACGAAGTCACTTGGACTTCCTTGAGTCAATGCATCCATAATGCAAGCTTTTTTCGACTCTCAAGCCTCTAGACATGTAATTTATGCAGGGAATATTTTTTCTGAAAATTTTCTATTAAAGGGGAGTATTTCCGTTTCATGATTTGGTCTTCATCATAGAGTTCCGACATCTAACGAAGCCTGCGGACTTCCTTGAGTCATTTTTGTTTATGGTATTTTATTCAAAATTTGCAATGATTATCTAGCTTACAGAAGATCCCATAATCATTGAGAAGTTATTAACGGTTGAAAACCTTATCTTCTTCTTTCCATGTTTTATTATGGGTAATCTATGACCTTTTTAAAAGATTAGAAGTTCATTATTAGAAGGGATATTTCGAGTTTGGTGCCTCTAAAATGGTAAACTTTCGCGTTTGGTGCCTAACTTTGTCAATATCTGAGTTTGGTGCCAAGTCAACGAATTGGCGTTGATTGACCGTGTTGACCATCCAATTTAGAGTTAAAAATGTGAAATGTGTAATAAAATTATAACCTCCGTTTTATTCACTAACTGCGCCCTATCTTGTACATACTCCATGTTTGAGAAATGGGAGTTTTTGATTTTCATTCACGAGGTTTTAGGTTCCACTCTTAATACCATTGCCATCTTCTTTCATTGATAATCTCAAATCATACACTGAGCTACCGTTATTTTCTCATATGACCACCTGTTTACACAAAATGAAATCCAAAGTATAAGCATAGCTCCCTTCATTGTTTACCGGTAAATCATCCAAAATTTATTTCTCATGTAAACCCCAATAATCGTTTCCTTAAACCTTCAAACTAACCATTATTGTATTGAACAATTGAATCCATGTAAATGACCCTATTCATTTTTCAAATTAATCATTATTGTATTAATTAAATTTGTTTCCATTTTATGTAAATCCAGAGTTATCGTGGCAGTCAGATAAGTCAGCCTTATTTCTCCGTAACGCTCGTAACGTGTTTTGAAAATGATCTAAAGAGATTTCCCTACCGTGGTCCGTGTTAGTGAACTAGTTAAATTAAATAATGATTGTTTAAACAATTATTCACAAATACACGTCTTTATTTACAAAAGTTGGCAGGGGGCCGAGCAACAAGTTGTGCTCCAACACAGCTTGTGAACGGTCCACTAGTCATCCGTTAAGTCAACTGCTTGATTGGGACCCACAACAAACTCAAATTCCGACAAAGTTAGGTACCAAAGGCAAAGGGGTGCCATTTTATAGGCACCAAACTCAAAATACCCCTTATTATAAATATTGTCACTTATATAACTCTCTTTGTCCCCCAAGGGTTTGTGTAATCTCTTTTTCGACTATTTTGCTCATAACTTCTTCATACGAAGTGGGAATGACCTCATTCTTTTTCTGTTACCTCTGTCTTTCAGTTCCCCACAGTATACAAGAAAGTTTTTAGGATTTGGACGCTTATCAATTGGTGTTTTATCCTTATTTTCAATGTAAAGGATGACTTCCCTCTTTATTTTTGGAATCAACATACATAGAAATGCAATTTGGATAACATGTAGAGCCTTTAAATGTATTATTTTTTACCACAATCATTTTTTGGAAAATTTATAATAAAAATGAGTTTATCTAGTTTATAGTATGGTTTTAAAAAAAAAAGATTTCGACTTCTAACGAAGTCACTTGGACTTCCTTGAGTCAATGCATCCATAATGCAAGCTTTTTTCGACTCTCAAGCCTCTAGACATGTAATTTATGCAGGGAATATTTTTTCTGAAAATTTTCTATTAAAGGGGAGTATTTCCGTTTCATGATTTGGTCTTCATCATAGAGTTCCGACATCTAACGAAGCCTGCGGACTTCCTTGAGTCATTTTTGTTTATGGTATTTTATTCAAAATTTGCAATGATTATCTAGCTTACAGAAGATCCCATAATCATTGAGAAGTTATTAACGGTTGAAAACCTTATCTTCTTCTTTCCATGTTTTATTATGGGTAATCTATGACCTTTTTAAAAGATTAGAAGTTCATTATTAGAAGGGATATTTCGAGTTTGGTGCCTCTAAAATGGTAAACTTTCGCGTTTGGTGCCTAACTTTGTCAATATCTGAGTTTGGTGCCAAGTCAACGAATTGGCGTTGATTGACCGTGTTGACCATCCAATTTAGAGTTAAAAATGTGAAATGTGTAATAAAATTATAACCTCCGTTTTATTCACGAACTGCGCCCTATCTTGTACATACTCCATGTTTGAGAAATGGGAGTTTTTGATTTTCATTCACGAGGTTTTAGGTTCCACTCTTAATACCATTGCCATCTTCTTTCATTGATAATCTCAAATCATACACTGAGCTACCGTTATTTTCTCATATGACCACCTGTTTACACAAAATGAAATCCAAAGTATAAGCATAGCTCCCTTCATTGTTTACCGGTAAATCATCCAAAATTTATTTCTCATGTAAACCCCAATAATCGTTTCCTTAAACCTTCAAACTAACCATTATTGTATTGAACAATTGAATCCATGTAAATGACCCTATTCATTTTTCAAATTAATCATTATTGTATTAATTAAATTTGTTTCCATTTTATGTAAATCCAGAGTTATCGTGGCAGTCAGATAAGTCAGCCTTATTTCTCCGTAACGCTCGTAACGTGTTTTGAAAATGATCTAAAGAGATTTCCCTACCGTGGTCCGTGTTAGTGAACTAGTTAAATTAAATAATGATTGTTTAAACAATTATTCACAAATACACGTCTTTATTTACAAAAGTTGGCAGGGGGCCGAGCAACAAGTTGTGCTCCAACACAGCTTGTGAACGGTCCACTAGTCATCCGTTAAGTCAACTGCTTGATTGGGACCCACAACAAACTCAAATTCCGACAAAGTTAGGTACCAAAGGCAAAGGGGTGCCATTTTATAGGCACCAAACTCAAAATACCCCTTATTATAATTATTGTCTACTTATATAACTCTCTTTGTCCCCCACGGGTTTGTGTAATCTCTTTTTCGACTATTTTGCTCATAACTTCTTCATACGAAGTGGGAATGACCTCATTATTTTTCTGTTACCTCTGTCTTTAAGTTCCCCACAGTATACAGGAAAACAATTTAGGTTTTGGACGCTTAACAATTGGTGTTTCATCCTTATTTTCAATGTAAAAGATGACTTCCCTCTTTATTTTTGGAATCAACATACGTAGAAATGCAATTTGGATAACATGTAGAGCCTTTAAATGTATTATTATTTACCACAATAATTTTTAAGAAAATTTTATCATAAAAATGAGTTTATCTAGTTTATAGTTTGGTTTTTAAAAAAGGATTTCGACTTCTAACGAAGTCACTGGACTTCCTTGAGTCAATGCATCCAAAATGCAAGCTTTTTTCGACTCTCAAGCCTCTAGACATGTAATTTGTGCTGGGAATATTTATTTGAAAATTTTCTATTAAAGGGGAGTATTTATGTTTCATGATTTGGTCTTGATCATAGAGTTCCAACATCTAACGAAGCCTGCGGACTTCCTTGAGTCATTTGTGTTTATGGTATTTTATTCAAATTTTGCAATGATTATCTATCTTAAAGAAGATCCCATAATCGTTGAGAAGTTATTAACGGTTAAAAACCTTATCTCATTCTTTCAATGTTTTATTATAGGTAATCTATGACCTTTATAAAAGATTAGAAGTTTATTATTAGAAGGGATATTTCGTGTTTGGTGCCTATAAAATGGTACACTTTCGCGTTTGGTGCCTAATTTTGTCAATATCTGAGTTTTGTGCCCAGTCAACGAATTGGCGTTGATTGACCGTGTTGACCATCCAATTTAGAGTTAAAAATGTGAAATGTCTAATAAAATTCTAACCTCCGTTTTATTCACTAACTGCACCCTATCTTCTACATACTCCATGTTTGAGAAATGAATGTTGTTGATTTTCATTCACGAGGTTTTAGGTTACACTCTTAATACCATTGCCATCTTCTTTCATTGCTAATCTCAAATCATACACTGAGCTACCCTTATTTTATCATATGACTACCTGTTTACACAAAATTAAATCCAAAGTATAAGCATAGCTCCCTTCATTGTTTACCGGTAAATCATCAAAAATCTATTTCTCATGTAAACCCCAATAATTTTTTCCTTAAACCTTCAAACTAACCATTATTGTATTGAACAAATGAATCCATGTAAATGACCCTATTCATTTTTCAAATTAATCATCATTGTATTAATTAAATTTGTTTCCATTTTATGTAAATCCATAGTTATCGTGGAAGTCAGATAAGTCAGCCTTATTTCTCCTGAACGCTCGTAACATGTTTGGAAAATGATATAGAGAGATTTCCCTACCGTGGTCCGTGTTAGTGAACTAATTAAATTAAATAATGATTGTTTAAACAATTATTCACAAAGATACGTATTTATTTACAAAACTTGGCGGGGGTCCGAGCAACAAGTTGTGCTCCAACACAGCTTGTGAACGGTCCTCCAGTCATCCGTTAAGTCAACTGCTTGATTGGGACCCACACGAAACTCAAATTCTGACAAAGTTAGGTACCAAAGGCAAAGATGTGCCATTTTATACGCACCAAACTCAAAATACCCCTTATTATAAATATTGTCACTTATAAAACTCTCTTTGTCCCCCAAGGGTTTGTGTAATCTCTTTTTCGACTATTTTGCTCATAACTTCTTCATACGAAGTGGGAATGACCTCATTCTTTTTCTGTTACCTCTGTCTTTCAGTTCCCCACAGTATACAAGAAAGTTTTTAGGATTTGGACGCTTATCAATTGGTGTTTTATCCTTATTTTCAATGTAAAGGATGACTTCCCTCTTTATTTTTGGAATCAACATACATAGAAATGCAATTTGGATAACATGTAGAGCCTTTAAATGTATTATTTTTTACCACAATCATTTTTTGGAAAATTTATAATAAAAATGAGTTTATCTAGTTTATAGTATGGTTTTAAAAAAAAGGATTTCGACTTCTAACGAAGTCACTTGGACTTCCTTGAGTCAATGCATCCATAATGCAAGCTTTTTTCGACTCTCAAGCCTCTAGACATGTAATTTATGCAGGGAATATTTTTTCTGAAAATTTTCTATTAAAGGGGAGTATTTCCGTTTCATGATTTGGTCTTCATCATAGAGTTCCGACATCTAACGAAGCCTGCGGACTTCCTTGAGTCATTTTTGTTTATGGTATTTTATTCAAAATTTGCAATGATTATCTAGCTTACAGAAGATCCCATAATCATTGAGAAGTTATTAACGGTTGAAAACCTTATCTTCTTCTTTCCATGTTTTATTATGGGTAATCTATGACCTTTTTAAAAGATTAGAAGTTCATTATTAGAAGGGATATTTCGAGTTTGGTGCCTCTAAAATGGTAAACTTTCGCGTTTGGTGCCTAACTTTGTCAATATCTGAGTTTGGTGCCAAGTCAACGAATTGGCGTTGATTGACCGTGTTGACCATCCAATTTAGAGTTAAAAATGTGAAATGTGTAATAAAATTATAACCTCCGTTTTATTCACTAACTGCGCCCTATCTTGTACATACTCCATGTTTGAGAAATGGGAGTTTTTGATTTTCATTCACGAGGTTTTAGGTTCCACTCTTAATACCATTGCCATCTTCTTTCATTGATAATCTCAAATCATACACTGAGCTACCGTTATTTTCTCATATGACCACCTGTTTACACAAAATGAAATCCAAAGTATAAGCATAGCTCCCTTCATTGTTTACCGGTAAATCATCCAAAATTTATTTCTCATGTAAACCCCAATAATCGTTTCCTTAAACCTTCAAACTAACCATTATTGTATTGAACAATTGAATCCATGTAAATGACCCTATTCATTTTTCAAATTAATCATTATTGTATTAATTAAATTTGTTTCCATTTAATGTAAATCCAGAGTTATCGTGGCAGTCAGATAAGTCAGCCTAATTTCTCCGTAACGCTCGTAACGTGTTTTGAAAATGATCTAAAGAGATTTCCCTACCGTGGTCCGTGTTAGTGAACTAGTTAAATTAAATAATGATTGTTTAAACAATTATTCACAAATACACGTCTTTATTTACAAAAGTTGGCGGGGGGCCGAGCAACAAGTTGTGCTCCAACACAGCTTGTGAACGGTCCACCAGTCATCCGTTAAGTCAACTGCTTGATTGGGACCCACAACAAACTCAAATTCCGACAAAGTTAGGTACCAAAGGCAAAGGGGTGCCATTTTATAGGCACCAAACTCAAAATACCCCTTATTATAATTATTGTCTACTTATATAACTCTCTTTGTCCCCCACGGGTTTGTGTAATCTCTTTTTCGACTATTTTGCTCATAACTTCTTCATACGAAGTGGGAATGACCTCATTATTTTTCTGTTACCTCTGTCTTTAAGTTCCCCACAGTATACAGGAAAACAATTTAGGTTTTGGACGCTTAACAATTGGTGTTTCATCCTTATTTTCAATGTAAAAGATGACTTCCCTCTTTATTTTTGGAATCAACATACGTAGAAATGCAATTTGGATAACATGTAGAGCCTTTAAATGTATTATTATTTACCACAATAATTTTTAAGAAAATTTTATCATAAAAATGAGTTTATCTAGTTTATAGTTTGGTTTTTAAAAAAGGATTTCGACTTCTAACGAAGTCACTGGACTTCCTTGAGTCAATGCATCCAAAATGCAAGCTTTTTTCGACTCTCAAGCCTCTAGACATGTAATTTGTGCTGGGAATATTTATTTGAAAATTTTCTATTAAAGGGGAGTATTTATGTTTCATGATTTGGTCTTGATCATAGAGTTCCAACATCTAACGAAGCCTGCGGACTTCCTTGAGTCATTTGTGTTTATGGTATTTTATTCAAATTTTGCAATGATTATCTATCTTAAAGAAGATCCCATAATCGTTGAGAAGTTATTAACGGTTAAAAACCTTATCTCATTCTTTCAATGTTTTATTATAGGTAATCTATGACCTTTATAAAAGATTAGAAGTTTATTATTAGAAGGGATATTTCGTGTTTGGTGCCTATAAAATGGTACACTTTCGCGTTTGGTGCCTAATTTTGTCAATATCTGAGTTTTGTGCCCAGTCAACGAATTGGCGTTGATTGACCGTGTTGACCATCCAATTTAGAGTTAAAAATGTGAAATGTCTAATAAAATTCTAACCTCCGTTTTATTCACTAACTGCACCCTATCTTCTACATACTCCATGTTTGAGAAATGAATGTTGTTGATTTTCATTCACGAGGTTTTAGGTTACACTCTTAATACCATTGCCATCTTCTTTCATTGCTAATCTCAAATCAGACACTGAGCTACCCTTATTTTATCATATGACCACCTGTTTACACAAAATTAAATCCAAAGTATAAGCATAGCTCCCTTCATTGTTTACCGGTAAATCATCAAAAATCTATTTCTCATGTAAACCCCAATAATTGTTTCCTTAAACCTTCAAACTAACCATTATTGTATTGAACAAATGAATCCATGTAAATGACCCTATTCATTTTTCAAATTAATCATCATTGTATTAATTAAATTTGTTTCCATTTTATGTAAATCCATAGTTATCGTGGAAGTCAGATAAGTCAGCCTTATTTCTCCTGAACGCTCGTAACATGTTTGGAAAATGATATAGAGAGATTTCCCTACCGTGGTCCGTGTTAGTGAACTAATTAAATTAAATAATGATTGTTTAAACAATTATTCACAAAGATACGTATTTATTTACAAAACTTGGCGGGGGTCCGAGCAACAAGTTGTGCTCCAACACAGCTTGTGAACGGTCCTCCAGTCATCCGTTAAGTCAACTGCTTGATTGGGACCCACACGAAACTCAAATTCTGACAAAGTTAGGTACCAAAGGCAAAGATGTGCCATTTTATACGCACCAAACTCAAAATACCCCTTATTATAAATATTGTCACTTATATAACTCTCTTTGTCCCCCAAGGGTTTGTGTAATCTCTTTTTCGACTATTTTGCTCATAACTTCTTCATACGAAGTGGGAATGACCTCATTCTTTTTCTGTTACCTCTGTCTTTCAGTTCCCCACAGTATACAAGAAAGTTTTTAGGATTTGGACGCTTATCAATTGGTGTTTTATCCTTATTTTCAATGTAAAGGATGATTTCCCTCTTTATTTTTGGAATCAACATACATAGAAATGCAATTTGGATAACATGTAGAGCCTTTAAATGTATTATTTTTTACCACAATCATTTTTTAGAAAATTTTATAATAAAAATGAGTTTATCTAGTTTATAGTATGGTTTTAAAAAAAAGGATTTCGACTTCTAACGAAGTCACTTGGACTTCCTTGAGTCAATGCATCCATAATGCAAGCTTTTTTCGACTCTCAAGCCTCTAGACATGTAATTTATGCAGGGAATATTTTTTCTGAAAATTTTCTATTAAAGGGGAGTATTTCCGTTTCATGATTTGGTCTTCATCATAGAGTTCCGACATCTAACGAAGCCTGCGGACTTCCTTGAGTCATTTTTGTTTATGGTATTTTATTCAAAATTTGCAATGATTATCTAGCTTAAAGAAGATCCCATAATCATTGAGAAGTTATTAACGGTTGAAAACCTTATCTTCTTCTTTCCATGTTTTATTATGGGTAATCTATGACCTTTTTAAAAGATTAGAAGTTCATTATTAGAAGGGATATTTCGAGTTTGGTGCCTCTAAAATGGTAAACTTTCGCGTTTGGTGGCTAACTTTGTCAATATCTGAGTTTGGTGCCAAGTCAACGAATTGGCGTTGATTGACCGTGTTGACCATCCAATTTAGAGCTAAAAATGTGAAATGTCTAATAAAATTCTAACCTTCGTTTTATTCACTAACTGCACTCTATCTTCTACATACTCCATGTTTGAGAAATGAAAGTTGTTGATTTTTATTCACGAGGTTTTAGGTTCCACTCTTAATACCATTGCCATCTTCTTTCATTGCTAATCTCAAATCATACACTGAGCTACCCTTATTTTCTCATATGACCACCTATTTACACAAAATTAAATCCAAAGTATAAGCATAGCTCCCTTCATTGTTTACCGGTAAATCATCAAAAATCTATTTCTCATGTAAACCTCAATAATCGTTTCCTTAAACCTTCAAACTAATCATTATTGTATTGAACAAATGAATCCATGTAAATGACCCTATTCATTTTTCAAATTAATCATTATTGCATTAATTAAATTTTTTTCAATTTTATGTAAATCCATAGTTATCGTGGAAGTCATAAGTCAGCCTTATTTCTCCTGAACGCTCGTAACGTGTTTGGAAAATGATCTAGAGAGATTTCACTACCGTGGTCCGTGTTAGTGAACTAGTTAAATTAAATAATGATTGTTTAAACAATTATTCACAAATACACTTATTTATTTACAAAAGTTGGCGGGGGTCCGAGCAACAAGTTGTGCTCCAACACAGCTTGTGAACGGTCCACCATTCATCCGTTAAGTCAACTGCTTGATTGGGACCCACACCAAACTCAAATTCCGACAAAGTTAGGTACCAAAGGCAAAGGTGTGCCATTTTATAGGCACCAAACTCAAAATACCCCTTATTATAAATATTTTCTACTTATATAACTCTCTTTGTCCCCCAAGGGTTTGTGTAATCTCTTTTTCGACTATTTTGCTCATAACTTATTCATACGAAGTGGGAATGACCTCATTCTTTTTCTGTTACCTCTGACTTTCAGATCCCCACAGTATACAAGAAAATTTTTAGGATTTGGACGCTTAGAAATCAGTGTTTTATCCTTATTTTCAATGTAAAGGATGACTTCCCTCGTTATTTTTGGAATCAACATACGTAGAAATGCAATTTGGATAAAATGTAGAGCCTTTAAATGTATTATTATTTACCACAAACATTTTTTAGAAAATTTTATAATAAAAATGATTTTATCTAGTTTATAGTTTGGTTTTAAAAAAAGGATTTCGACTTCTAACGAAGTCACTGGACTTCCTTGAGTCAATGCATCCAAAATGCAAGCTTTTTTCGACTCTCAAGCCTCTAGACATGTAATCTGTGCAGGGAATATTTTTTCTGAAAATTTTCTATTAAAGGGGAGTATTTCTGTTTCATTATTTGGCCTTGATCATAGAGTTCCGTCATCTAACGAAGCCTGCGGACTTCCTTGAGTCATTTGTGTTTATGGTATTTTATTCAAATTTTGCAATGATTATCTAGCTTAAAGAAGATCCCATAATCGTTGAGAAGTTATTAACGGTTGAAAACCTTATCTCATTCTTTCAATGTTTTATTATAGGTAATCTATGACCTTTATAAAAGATTAGAAGTTCATTATTAGAAGGGATATTTCGATTTTGGTGCCTATAAAATGGTACACTTTCGCGTTTGGTGCCTAATTTTGTCAATATCTGAGTTTGGTGCCCAGTCAACGAATTGGCGTTGATTGACCGTGTTGACCATCCAATTTAGAGTTAAAAATGTGAAATGTCTAATAAAATTCTAACCTCCGTTTTATTCACTAACTGTGGCCTATCTTCTACATACTCCATGTTTGAGAAATGAAAGTTGTTGATTTTCATTCACGAGGTTTTAGGTTCCACTCTTAATACCATTGCCATCTTCTTTCATTGCTAATCTCAAATCATACACTGAGCTACCCTTATTTTCTCATATGACCACCTGTTTACACAAAATTAAATCCAAAGCATAAGCATAGCTCCCTTCATTGTTTACCGGTAAATCATCAAAAATCTATTTCTCATGTAAACCCGAATAATCGTTTCCTTAAACCTTCAAACTAACCATTATTGTATTTAACAAATGAATCCATGTAAATGACCCTATTCATTTTTCAAATTAATCATTATTGTATTAATTAAATTTTTTTCCATTTTATGTAAATCCATAGTTATCGTGGAAGTCATAAGTCAGCCTTATTTCTCCTGAACGCTCGTAACGTGTTTGGAAAATGATCTAGAGAGATTTCCCTACCGTGGTCCGTGTTAGTGAACTAATTAAATTAAATAATGATTGTTTAAACAATTATTCACAAAGACACGTATTTATTTACAAAACTTGGCAAGGGGCCGAGCAACAAGTTGTGCTCCAACACAGCTTTTGAACGGTCCACCAGTCATCCGTTAAGTCAACTGCTTGATTGGGACCCACACGAAACTCAAATTCCGACAAAGTTAGGTACCAAAGGCAAAGGTGTGCCATTTTATAGGAACCAAACTCAAAATACCCCTTATTATAAATATTGTCTACTTATATAACTCTCTTTGTCCCCCAAGGGTTTGTGTAATCTCTTTTTCGACTATTTTGCTCATAACTTCTTCATACAAAGTGGGAATGACCTCATTCTTTTTCTGTTACCTCTGTCTTTCAGTTCCCCACAGTATACAAGAAACTTTTTAGGATTTGGACGCTTAGCAATTGGTGTTTTATCCTTATTTTCAATGTAAAGGATGACTTCCCTCGTTATTTTTGGAATCAATATACGTAGAAATGCAATTTGGATAAAATATAGAGCCTTTAAATGTATTATTATTATTTACCACAATCATTTTTTAGAATATTTTATAATAAAAATGAGTTTATCTAGTTTATAGTTTGGTTTTAAAAAAAGGATTTCGACTTCTAACGAAGTCACTGGACTTCCTTGAGTCAATGCATCCAAAATGCAAGCTTTTTTCAACTCTCAAGCCTCTAGACATGTAATTTGTGTAGGGAATATTTTTTCTGAAAATTTTCTATTAAAGGGGAGTATTTCTGTTTCATGATTTGTTCTTGATCATAGAGTTCCGACATCTAACGAAGCCTGCGGACTTCCTTGAGTCATTTGTGTTTATGGTATTTTATTCAAATTTTGCAATGATTATCTAGCTTAAAGAAGATCCCATAATCGTTGAGAAGTTATTAACGGTTGAAAACCTTATCTCATTCTTTCAATGTTTTATTATAGGTAATCTATGACCTTTATAAAAGATTAGAAGTTCATTATTAGAAGGGATATTTCGAGTTTGGTGCCTATAAAATGGTACACTTTCGCGTTTGGTGCCTAATTTTGTCAATATCTGAGTTTGGTGCCCAGTCAACGAATTGGCGTTGATTGACCGTGTTGACCATCCAATTTAAAGTTAAAAATGTGAAATGTCTAAGAAATTCTAACCTCCGTTTTATTCACTAACTATGCCCTATCTTCTACATACTTCTTGTTTGTGAAATGAGAGTTGTTGATTTTCATTCACGAGATTTTAGGGTGCCACTCTTAATACCATTGCCATCTTCTTTCATTGCTAATCTAAAATAGTACACTGAGCTACCCTTATTTTCTCATATGACCACCTGTTTACACAAAATTAAATCCAAAGTATAAGCATAGCTACCTTCATTGTTTACCGATAAATCATCCAAAATCTATCTCTCATGTAAACCCCAATAATCGTTTCCTTAAACCTTCAAACTAACCATTATTGTATTGAACAAATGAATCCATGTAAATGTCCCTATTCATTTTTCAAATCAATCATTATTGCATTAATTAAATTTGTTTCCACTTTATGTAAATCCATAGTTATCATGGCAGTCAGATAAATCAACCTTATATCTCCGGAACGCTCGTAACGTGTTTGGAAAATGATCTAGAGAGATTTCCCTACCGTGGTCCGTGTTAGTGAACTAGTTAAATTAAATAATAATTGTTTAAACAATTATTTAGAAAGACACGTATTTATTTACAAAAGTTGGCGGGGGTCCGAGCAACAAGTTGTGCTCCAACACAGCTTGTGAACGGTCCACCAGTCATCCGTTAAGTCAACTGCTTGATTGGGACCCACACGAAACTCAAATTCCGACAAAGTTAGGTACCAAAGGCAAAGGTGTGCCATTTTATAGGCACCAAACTCAAAATACCCCTTATTATAAATATTGTCTACTTATATAACTCTCTTTGTCCCCCAAGGGTTTTGGTAATCTCTTTTTCGACTATTTTGCTCATAACTTCTTCATACGAAGTGGGAATGACCTCATTATTTTTCTGTTACCTCTGTCTTTCAGTTCCCCATAGTACACAGGAAAAATTTTAGGATTTGGACGCTTAGAAATTAGTGTTTCATCCTTTTTTTCAATGTAAAGGATGACTTCCCTCTTTATTTTTGGAATCAACATACGTAGAAATGCAATTTGGATAAAATGTAGAGCCTTTAAATGTATTATTATTTACCATAATCATTTTTTAGAAAACTTTATAATAAAAAATGAGTTTATCTAGTTTATAGTTTGGTTTTAAAAAAAGGATTTCGACTTCTAACGATGTCACTGGACTTCCTTGAGTCAATGCATCCAAAATGCAAGCTTTTTTCGACTCTCAAGCCTCTAGACATGTAATTTGTGCAGGGAATATTTTTTCTTAAAATTTTCTATTAAAGGGGAGTATTTCTGTTTCATGATTTGGTCTTGATCATAGAGTTCCGACATCTAACGAAGCCTGCGGACTTCCTTGAGTCATTTGTGTTTATGGTATTTTATTCAAATTTTGCAATGATTATCTAGCTTAAAGAAGATCCCATAATCGTTGAGAAGTTATTAACGGTTGAAAACCTTATCTCATTCTTTCAATGTTTTATTATAGGTAATCTATGACCTTTATAAAAGATTAGAAGTTCATTATTAAAAGGGATATTTCGAGTTTGGTGCCTATAAAATGGTACACTTTCGCGTTTGGTGCGTAATTTTGTCAATATCTGAGTTTGGTGCCCAGTCAACGAATTGGCGTTGATTGACCGTGTTGACCATCCAATTTAGAGTTAAAAATGTGAAATGTCTAATAAAATTCTAACCTCCGTTTTATTCACTAACTGCGGCCTATCTTCTACATACTCCATGTTTGAGAAATGAAAGTTGTTGATTTTCATTCACGAGGTTTTAGGTTCCACTCTTAATACCATTGCCATCTTCTTTCATTGCTAATCTCAAATCATACACTGAGCTACCCTTATTTTCTCATATGAACACCTGTTTACACAAAATTAAATCCAAAGTATAAGCATAGCTCCCTTCATTGTTTACCGGTAAATCATTAAAAATCTATTTCTCATGTAAACCCCAATAATCGTTTCCTTAAACCTTCAAACTAACCATTATTGTATTGAACAAATTAATCCATGTAAATGACCCTATTCATTTTTCAAATTAATCATTATTGTATTAATTAAATTTTTTTCCATTTTATGTAAATCCACAGTTATCGTGGAAGTCATAAGTCAGCCTTATTTCTCCTGAACACTCGTAACGTGTTTGGAAAATGATCTAGAGAGATTTCCCTACCGTGGTCCGTGTTAGTGAACTAATTAAATTAAATAATGATTGTTTAAACAATTATTCACAAAGACACGTATTTATTTACAAAACTTTGCAGGGGGCCGAGCAACATGTTGTACTCCAACACAGCTTGTGAACGGTCCACCAGTCATCCGTTAAGTCAACTGCTTGATTGGGACCCACACGAAACTCAAATTCTGACAAAGTTAGGTACCAAAGGCAAAGGTGTGCCATTTTATAGGCACCAAACTCAAAATACCCCTTATTATAAATATTGTTTACTTATATAACTCTCTTTGTCCCCCAAGGGTTTGTGTAATCTCTTTTTCGACTATTTTGCTCATAACTTCTTCATACGAAGTGGGAATGACCTCATTCTTTTTCTGTTACCTCTGTCTTTCAGTTCCCCACAGTATACATGAAAACAATTTAGGATTTGGACGCTTATCAATTGGTGTTTTATCCTTATTTTCAATGTAAAGGATGACTTCCCTCGTTATTTTTGGAATCAACATACGTAGAAATGCAATTTGGATAAAATGTAGAGCCTTTAAATGTATTATTATTTACCACAATCATTTTTTAGAATATTTTATAATAAAAATGAGTTTATCTAGTTTATAGTTTGGTATTAAAAAAAGGATTTCGACTTCTAACGAAGTCACTGGACTTCCTTGAGTCAATGCATCCAAAATGCAAGCTTTTTTCGACTCTCAAGCCTCTAGACATGTAATTTATGCAGGGAATATTTTTTCTGAAAATTTTCTATTAAAGGGGAGTATTGCTGTTTCATGATTTGGTCTTGATCATAGAGTTCCGACATCTAACGAAGCCTGCGGACTTCCTTGAGTCATTTGTGTTTATGGTATTTTATTCAAATTTTGCAATAATTATCTAGCTTAAAGAAGATCCCATAATCGTTGAGAAGTTATTAACGGTTGAAAACCTTATCTCATTCTTTCAATGTTTTATTATAGGTAATCTATGACCTTTATAAAAGATTAGAAGTTCATTATTAGAAGGGATATTTCGAGTTTGGTGCCTATAAAATGGTGCACTTTCGCGTTTGGTGCCTAATTTTGTCAATATCTGAGTTTGGTGCCCAGTCAACGAATTGGTGTTGATTGACCGTGTTGACCATCCAATTTAGAGTTAAAAATGTGAAATGTCTAATAAAATTCTGACCTCCGTTTTATTCACTAACTGCGCCCTATCTTCTACATACTCCATGTTTGAGAAATGAGAGTTGTTGATTTTCATTCACGAGGTTTTAGGGTGCCACTCTTAATACCATTGCCATCTTCTTTCATTGCTAATCTCAAATCATACACTGAGCTACTGTTATTTTCTCATATGACCACCTGTTTACACAAAATTAAATCCAAAGTATAAGCATAGCTCCCTTCATTGTTTACCGGTAAATCATCCAAAATCTATCTCTCATGTAAACCTCAATAATCGTTTCCTTAAACCTTCAAACTAACCATTATTGTATTGAACACATGAATCCATGTAAATGACCCTATTCATTTTTCAAATTAATCATTATTGCATTAATTAAATTTGTTTCCACTTTATGTAAATACATAGTTATCATGGCAATCAGATAAGTCAGCCTTATTTCTCTGGAACGCTCGTAACGTGTTTGGAAAATGATCTAGAGAGATTTCCCTACCTTTGTTCGTGTTAGTGAACTAGTTAAATTAAATAATGATTGCTTAAACAATTATTCACAAAGACACGTATTTATTTACAAAAGTTAGAGGGGGGCCGAGCAACAAGTTGTGCTCCAACACAGCTTGTGAACGGTCCACCAGTCATCCGTTATGTCAACTGCTTGATTGGGACCTACACCAAACTCAAATTCCGACAAAGTTAGGTACCAAAGGCAAAGGTGTGCCATTTTATAGGCACCAAACTCAAAATACCCCTTATTATAAATATTGTCTACTTATATAACTCACTTTGTCCCCCAAGGTTTTGTGTAATCTCTTTTTCGACTATTTTGCTCATAACTTCTTCATACGAAGTGGGAATGACCTCATTCTTTATCTGTTACCTCTGTCTTTAAGTTTCCCCAGTATACAGGAAAAAAATTTAGGTTTTGGACGGTTAACAATTGGTGTTTCATCCTTATTTTCAATGTAAAGGATGACTTCCCTCTTTATTTTTGGAATCAACATACGTAGAAACCCAATTTGGATAACACGTAGAGCCTTTAAATGTATTATTTTTTTACCACAATCATTTTTTAGAAAATTTTATAATAAAAATGAGTTTATCTAGTTTATATTTTTGTTTTAAAAAAAGGATTTCGACTTCTAACGAAGTCACTGGACTTCCTTGAGTCATGCATCCAAAATGCAAGATTTTTTCGATTCTCAAGCCTCTAGACATGTAATTTGTGCAGGAAATATTTTTCTGAAAATTTTCTATTAAAGGGGAGTCTTTCTGTTTCATGATTTGGTCTTGGTCGTAGAGTTCCGACATCTAACAAAGCCTGCGGACTTCCTTGAGTCATTTGTGTTTATGGTATTTTATTCAAATTTTGCAATGATTATCTAGCTTAAAGAAGATCCCATAATCGTTGAGAAGTTATTAACGGTTGTAAACCTTATCTCCTTCTTTCCATGTTTTATTATAGGTAATCTATGACCTTTTTAAGAGATTAAAAGTTCATTATTTGAAGGGATATTTCGAGTTTGGTGCCTATAAAATGGTACACTTTCGCGTTTGGTGCCTAACTTTGTCAATATCTGAGTTTGGTGCCCAGTCAACGAATTGGCGTTGATTGACACCGTGTTGACCATCCAATTTAGAGTTAAAAATGTGAAATGTCTAATAAAATTCTAAACTCCGTTTTATTCACTAACTGCGCCTTATCTTATACATACTTCATGTTTGAGAAATGAGAGTTGTTGATTTTCATTCACGAGGTTTTAGGTTCCACTCTTAATACCATTGCCATCTTCTTTCATTGCTAATCTCAAAGCATACACTGAGCTACTTTTATTTTCTCATATAATCACCTGTTTAACAAAATTAAATCCAAAGTATAAGCATAGCTCCCTTCATTGTTTACCGGTAAATCATCCAAAATCTATCTCTCATGTAAACCCCAATAATCGTTTCCTTAAACCTTCAAAGTAACCATTATTGTATTGAACACATGAATCCATGTAAATGACCCTATTCATTTTTCAAAGTAATCATTATTGTATTAATTAAATTTGTTTCCATTTTATGTAAATCCATAGTTATCAGGGCAGTCTGATAAGTTAGTCTTATTTCTCTGGAACGCTCGTAACATGTTTGGAAAATGATCAAGAGAGATTTCCATACCGTGGTCCGTGTTAGTGAACTAGTTAAATTAAATAATGATTGTTTAAACAATTATTCACAAAGAAACGTATTTATTTACAAAAGTTGGCGGGGGGCCGAGCAAAGTTAGGTACCAAAGGCAAAGGTGTGCCATTTTATAGGCACCAAACTAAAAATACCCCTTATTATAAATATTGTCTACTTATATAACTCTCTTTGTCCCCCAAGGGTTTGTGTAATCTCTTTTTCGACTATTTTGCTCATAACTTCTTCATACGAAGTGGGAATGACTTCATTCTTTTCTATTACCTCTGTCTTTCAGTTTCCCACAGTATACAGGAAATTTTTAAGGATTTATATGCTTAGCAATTGGTGTTTCATCCTTATTTTCAATATAAGGGATGACTTCCCTCTTTATTTTTGGGATCAACATACGTAGAAATGCAATTTGGATAACATGTAAAGCCTTTAAATGTATTATTTTTTACCACAATCATTTTTTAAAAAATTTTATAATAAAAATGAGTTTATCTAGTTTATAGTTTGGTTGTAAAAAGAGGATTTCAACTTCTAACGAAGTCACTGGACTTCCTTGAGTCAATGCATCCAAAATGCAAGCTTTTTTCGACTCTCAAGCTTCTAGACATGTAATTTGTGCAGGAAATATTTTTTCTGAAAATTTACTATTAAAGGGGAGTCTTTCTGTTTCATGATTTGGTCCTTATGATAGAGTTCCGACATCTAACGAAGCCTAAGGACTTCCTTGAGTCATTTGTGTTTATGGTATTTTATTCAAATTTGCAATGATTATCTAGCTTAAAGAAGATCCCATAATCGTTGAGAAGTTATTAACGGTTGCAAACCTTATCTCCTTATTTCCATGTTTTATTATAGGTAATCTATGACCTTTTTAAAAGATTAGAAGTTCATTATTAGAAGGGATATTTCGAGTTTGGTGCCTATAAAATGGTACACTTTCGTGTTTGGTGCCTAACTTTGTCAATATCTGAGTTTGGTTCCCAATCAACGAATTGGCATTGATTGACCGTGTTGACCATCAAATTTAGAGTTAAAAATGTGAAATGTATAATTAAATTCTAAACTCCGTTTTATTCACTAACTGCGCCTTATCTTCTACATACTCCATGTTTGAGAAATGAGAGTTGTTGATTTTCATTCACGAGGTTTTAGGTTCCACTCTTAATACCATTGCCATCTTCTTCCATTGCTAATCTCAAATCATACACTGATCTACTCTTATTTTCTCATATGACCACCTGTTTACAAAAAATTAAATCCAAAGTATAAGCGTAGCTCCCTTCATTGTTTACCGGTAAATCATCCAAAATCTATCTCTCATGTAAACCCAAATAATCGTTTCCTTAAACCTTCAAACTAACCATTATTGTATTGAACAAATGAATCCATGTAAATGACCCTATTCATTTTTCAAATTAATCATTATTGCATTAATTAAATTTGTTTCCACTTTATGTAAATCCATAGTTATCATGGCAGTCTGATACGTCAGCCTTATTTATCTGGAACGCTCGTAACGTGTTTGGAAAATGATCTAGAGAGATTTCCCTACTGTGGTCCGTGTTAGTGAACTAGTTAAATTAAATAATGATTGTTTAAACAATTATTCACATACACACGTATTTATTAACAAAAGTTGGCGGGGGGCCGAGCAAAAAGTTGTGCTCTAACATATCTTGTGAACGGTCCACCAGTCATCCGTTAAGTCAACTGCTTGGTTGGGACCCACACCAAACTCAAATTCCGACAAAGTTAGGTACCAAAGGCAAAGGTGTGCCATTTTATAGGCACCAAACTCAAAATACCCCTTATTATAAATATTGTCTACTTATATAACTCTCTTTGTCCCCCAAGGTTTTGTGTAATCTCTTTTTCGACTATTTTTCTCATAACTTCTTCATACGAAGTGGGAATGACCTCATTCTTTTTCCGTTACCTCTGTCTTTCAGTTCCACACAGTTTACAGGAAAAAATTTAGGATTTGGACGCTTAGCAATTGGTGTTTCATCCTTATTTTCAATGTAAGGGATGACATCCCTCTTTATTTTGGGAATCAACATACGCAGAAATGCAATTTGGATAACATGTAGAGCTCTTAAATATATTATTTTTTACCACAATCATTTTTTAGAAAATTTTATAATAAAAATGAGTTTATCTAGTTTATAGTTTGGTTTTAAAAAAAAGGATTTCGACTTCTAACGAAGTCACTGGACTTCCTTGAGTCAATGCATCCAAAATGCAAGCTTTTTTCGACTCTCAAGCCTCTAGACATGTAATTTGTGCAGGAAATATTTTTTCTGAAAATTTTCTATTAAAGAGGAGTCTTTATGTTTCATGATTTGGTCTTGATCATAGAGTTCCGACATCTAACGAAACCTGCGGACTTCCTTGAGTCATTTGTGTTTATGGTATTTTATTCAAATTTTGCAATGATTATCTAGCTTAAAGAAGATCCCATAATCGTTAAGAAGTTATTAACCGTTGCAACCTTTATCTCCTTCTTTCCATGTTTTATTATAGGTAATCTATGACCTTTTTAAAAGATTAGAAGTTCATTATTAGAAGAGATATTTCGAGTTTGGTGCCTATAAAATGGTACACTTTCGCGTTTGGTGCCTAACTTTGTCAATATCTGAGTTTGGTGCCCAGTCAACGAATTGGCGTTGATTGACCGTGTTGACCATCCAATTTAGAGTTAAAAATGTGAAATGTATAATAACATTCTAAATTCCGTTTCATTCACTAACTGCGCCTTATCTTCTACATACTCCATGTTTGAGAAATGAGAGTTGTTGATTTTTATTCACGAGGTTTTAGGTTCCACTCTTAATACCATTTCCATCTTCTTTCATCGCTAATCTCAAATCATACACTGAGCTACTGTTATTTTCTCATATGACTACCTGTTTACACAAAATTAAATCCAAAGTATAAGCATATCTTCCTTCATTGTTTACCGGTAAATCATCCAAAATCTTTCTCTCATGTAAACCCCAATAATCGTTTCCTTAAACATTCAAACTAACCATTATTGTATTGAACAAATGAATCCATGTAAATGACCCTATTCATTTTTCAAATTAATCATTATTGTATTAATTAAATTTTTTTCCATTTTATGTAAATCCATAGTTATCATGGCAGTCAGATAAGTCAGCCTTATTTCTCTGGAACGCTCGTAACGTGTTTGGAAAATGATCTAGAGAGATTTCCCTACCGTGGTCCGTGTTAATGAACTAGTTAAATTAAATAATGATTGTTTAAACAATTATTCACAAAGAAACGTATTTATTTACAAAAGTTGGCGGGGGCCGAGCAACAAGTTGTGCTCTAACACAGCTTGTGAACGGTCCACCAGTCATCCGTTAAGTAACCTGCTTGGTTGGGACCCACACCAAACTAAAATTCCGACAAAGTTAGGTACCAAAGGCAAAGGTGTGCCATTTTATAGGCATCAAACTCAAAATACCCCTTATTATAAATATTGTCTACTTATATAACTCTCTTTGTCCCCCAAGGTTTTGTGGAATCTCTTTTTCGACTATTCTGCTCATAACTTCTTCATACGAAGTGGGAATGACCTCATTCTTTTTCTGTTACCTCTGTCTTTCAGTTCCCCAAAGTTTACAGGAAAATTTAGGATTTCGACGCTTAGGAATTGGTGTGTCATCCTTATTTTCAATGTAAGGGATGACTTTCATCTTTATTTTTGGAATCAACATACGCAGAAATGCAATTTGGATAACATGTAGAGCTCTTAAATGTATTATTTTTTACCACAATCATTTTTTAGAAAATTTTATAAAAAAAATGAGTTTATCTAGTTTATAGTTTGGTTTAAAAAAAGGATTTCGAATTCTAACGAAGTCACTGGACTTGCTTGAGTCAATGCATCCAAAATGCAAGCTTTTTTCGACTCTCAAGCCTCTAGACATATAATTTGTGCAGGAAATATTTTTTCTGAAAATTTTCTATTAAAGAGGAGTCTTTCTGTATCATGATTTGGTCTTGATCATAGAGTTCCGACATCTAACGAAGCCTGCGGACTTCCTTGAGTCATTTGTGTTTATGGTATTTTATTCAAATTTTGCAATGATTATCTAGCTTAAAAAAGATCCCATAATCGTTAAGAAGTTATTAACCGTTGCAAACTTTATCTCCTTCTTTCCATGTTTTATTATAGGTAATCTATGACCTTTTTAAAAGATTAGAAGTTCATTATTAGAAGGGATATTTCGAGTTTGGTGCCTATAAAATGGTACACTTTCGCGTTTGGTGCCTAACTTTGTCAATATCTGAGTTTGGTTCCCAGTCAACGAATTGGCGTTGATTGACCGTGTTGACCATCCAATTTAGAGTTAAAATGTGAAATGTATAATAAAATTCTAAATTCCGTTTCATTCACTTACTGCGCCTTATCTTCTACATACTCCATGTTTGAGAAATGAGAGTTGTTGATTTTTATTCACGAGGTTTTAGGTTCCACTCTTAATGCCATTTCCATCTTCTTTCATCGCTAATCTCAAATCTTAAACTGAGCTACTGTTATTTTCTCATATGACCACCTGTTTACACAAAATTAAATCCAAAGTATAAGCATATCTCCCTTCATTGTTTACCGGTAAATCATCCAAAATCTATCTCTCATGTAAACCCCAATAATCGTTTCCTTAAACCTTCAAACTAACCATTATTGTATTGAACAAATGAATCCATGTAAATGACCCTATTCATTTATCAAATTAATCATTATTGCATTAATTAAATTTGTTTCCACTTTATGTAAATCCATAGTTATCATGGCAGTCTGATAAGTCAGCCTTATTTCTCTGGAACGCTCGTAACGTGTTTGGAAAATGATCTAGAGAGATTCCCCTACCGTGGTCCGTGTTAATGAACTAGTTAAATTAAATAATGATTGTTTAAACAATTATTCACAAAGAAACGTATTTATTTACAAAAGTTGGCGGGGGCCGAGCAACAAGTTGTGCTCTAACACAGCTTGTGAACGGTCCACTAGTCATCCGTTAAGTAACCTGCTTGGTTGGGACCCACACCAAACTAAAATTCCGACAAAGTTAGGTACCAAAGGCAAAGGTGTGCCATTTTATAGGCACCAAACTCAAAATACCCCTTATTATAAATATTGTCTACTTATATAACTCTCTTTGTCCCCCAAGGTTTTGTGGAATCTCTTTTTCGACTATTTTGCTCATAACTTCTTCATACGAAGTGGGAATGACCTCATTCTTTTTCTGTTACCTCTGTCTTTCAGTTCCCCAAAGTTTACAGGAAAATTTTTAGGATTTCGACGCTTAGGAATTGGTGTGTCATCCTTATTTTCAATGTAAGGGATGACTTCCATCTTTATTTTTGGAATCAACATAAGCAGAAATGCAATTTGGATAACATGTAGAGCTCTTAAATGTATTATTTTTTACCACAATCATTTTTTAGAACATTTTATAATAAAAATGAGTTTATCTAGTTTATAGTTTGGTTTAAAAAAAGGATTTCGACTTTTAACGAAGTCATTGGACTTCCTTGAGTCAATGCATCCAAAATGCAAGCTTTTTTCGACTCTCAAGCCTCTAGACATGTAAATTGTGAAGGAAATATTTTTTCTGAAAATTTTCAATTAAAGAGGAGTCTTTCTGTTTCATGATTTGGTCTTGATCATAGAGTTCCGACATCTAACGAAGCCTGCGGACTTCCTTGAGTCATTTGTGTTTATGGTATTTTATTCAAATTTTGCAATGATTATCTAGCTTAAAGAAGATCCCATAATCGTTAAGAAGTTATTAACCGTTGCAAACTTTATCTCTTACTTTCCATGTTTTATTATAGGTAATCTATGACCTTTTTAAAAGATTAGAAGTTCATTATTAGAAGGGATATTTCGAGTTTGGTGCCTATAAAATGGTACACTTTCGCGTTTGGTGCCTAACTTTGTCAATATCTGAGTTTGGTGCCCAGTCAACGAATTGGCGTTGATTGACCATGTTGACCATCCAATTTAGAGTTAAAAATGTGAAATGTATAATAAAATTCTAAATTCCGTTTCATTCACTTACTGCGCCTTATCTTCTACATACTCCATGTTTGAGAAATGAGAGTTGTAGATTTTTATTCACGAGGTTTTAGGTTCCACTCTTAATACCATTTCCATCTTCTTTCATCGCTAATCTCAAATCATACACTGAGCTACTGTTATTTTCTCATATAACCACCTGTTTACACAAATTAAAATCCAAAGTATAAGCATATCTCCCTTTATTGTTGCCGGTAAATCATCCAAAATCTATCTCTCATGTAAACCCCAATAATCGTTTCCTTAAACCTTCAAACTAACCATTATTGTATTGAACAAATGAATCCATGTAAATGACCCTATTCATTTTTCATATTAATCATTATTGCATTAATTAAATTTGTTTCCACTTTATGTAAATCCATAGTTATCATGGCAGTCTGATAAGTCAGCCTTATTTCTCTGGAACGCTCGTAACGTGTTTAGAAAATGATCTAGAGAGATTTCCCTACCGTGGTCCGTGTTAGTGAACTAGTTAAACTAAATAATGATTTTTTAAAAAATTATTCACAAAGACACGTATTTATTTACAAAAGTTGGCGGGGGCCGAGCAACAAGTTGTGCTCTAACACAGCTTGTGAACGGTCCACCAGTCATCCGTTAAGTCAACTGCTTGGTTGGGACCCACACCAAACTCAAATTCCGACAAAGTTAGGTACCAAAGGCAAAGGTGTGCGATTTTATAGGCACCAAACTCAAGATACCCCTTATTATAAATATTGTCTACTTATATAACTCTCTTTGTCCCCCAAGGTTTTGTGTAATCTCTTTTTTGACTATTTTGCTCATAACTTCTTCATACAAAGTGGGAATGACCTCATTCTTTTAATGTTACCTCTGTCTTTCAGTTCCCCAAAGTTTACGGGAAAATTTTTAGGATTTGGACGCTTAGAAATTGGTGTTTAATCCTTATTTTCAATGTAAGGGATGACTTCCCTTTTTATTTTTGGAATCAACATACGCAGAAATGCAATTTTGATAATATGTAGAGCTCTTAAATGTATTATTTTTTACCACAATCATTTTTTAGAAAATTTTATAATAAAACTAAGTTCATCTAATTTTTAGTTTGTCTTAAAAAAGGATTTCGACTTCTAACGAAGTCACTGGACTTCCTTGAGTCAATGCATCCAAAATGCAAGCTTTCTTCGACTCTCAAGCCTCTAGTCATGTAATTTGTGACGGAAATATTTTTTCTGAACATTTTCTATAAAATGGGAGTCTTTCCGTTTCATGATTTGGTCTTGATCATAGAGTTCCGACATCTAGCGAAGCCTGTGGACTTCCTTGAGTCATTTGTGTTTATGATATTTTATTCAAATTTTGCAATGATTATCTAGCTTACAGAAGATCCTAAAATCGTTGAAAAGTTAGTAACGGTTGCAAACCTTATCTCCTTCTTTCCATGTTTCATTATAGGTAATTAAGGACCTTTTTAATAGATTAAAAGTTCATTATTTGAAGGGATATTTTGAGTTTGGTGCCTATAAAATGGTACACTTTTGGGTTTGGTGCCTAACTTTGTTAAAATCTGAGTTTGGTGCCCAGTCAACGAATTGACGTTGATTGACCCTGTTGACCATCCTATTTAGAATTAAAATTTTGAAATTACTAATAAAATTCTAACTTCGTTTTATTCACTAAGTGCACCTTATCTTCTACATACTCCATGTTTGAGAAATGAGAGTTGTTGATTTTCATTCACGAGGTTTAGGTTCCACTCTTAATACCATCGC
>NW_020651193.1:941466-959968 GCF_003573695.1 Papaver somniferum | reverse complement strand
GGGGGGGGGGGGGGGGGGGGCGAGCAACAAGTTGTGCTCCAACACAGCTTGTAAACGGTCCACCAGTCATCCGTTAAGTCAACTGCTTGGTTGGGACCCACACCAAACTCAAATTCCGAAAAGTTAGGTACCAAAGGCAAAGGTGTGCCATTTTATAGGCACCAAACTCAAAATACCCCTTATTATAAATATTGTCTACTTATATAACTCTCTTTGTCCCCCAAGGTTTTGTGCAATCTCTTTTTCGACTATTTTGCTCATAACTTCTTCATACGAAGTTGGAATAACCTCATTCTTTTTCAGTTACCTCTGTCTTTCAGTTCCCCACAGTATAAAGGAAACATTTTAGAATTTGGACGCTTAGCAATTGGTGTTTCATCCTTATTTTCAATGTAAAGGATGACTTCCCTCTTTATTTTTGGAATCAACATACGTAGAAATGCAATTTGGATAACATGTAGAGCCTTTAAATATATTATTTTTTACCACAATCATTTTTTAGAAAATTTTATAATAAAAATGAGTTTATCTAGTTTATAGTTTGGTTTTAAAAAAAGGATTTCGACTTCTAACAAAGTCACTGGACTTCCTTGAGTCAATGCATCCAAAATGCAAGCTTTTTTCGACTCTCAAGCCTCTAGACATGTAATTTGTGCAGGAAATATTTTTCTGAAAATTTTCAATTAAAGGGGAGTCTTTCTATTTCGTGATTTGGTCTTGATCATAGAGTTCCGACATCTAACGAAGCCTGTGGACTTCCTTGAGTGATTTGTGTTTATGTTTTTTTATTCAATTTTTGCGATGATTATCTAGCTTAAAGAAGATCCCAGAATCGTTGAGAAGTTATTAACGGTTGCAAACCTTATATCCTTCTTTCCATGTTTTATTATAGGTAATCTATGACCTTTTTAAGAGATTAGAAATTCATTTTTAGAAGGTATATTTCGAGTTTGGTGCCTATAAAATGGTACACTTTCGCGTTTGGTGCCTAACTTTCTCAATATCTTAGTTTGGTGCCCAGTCAATGAATTGGCGTTGATTGACCGTGTTGACCATCCAATTTAGAGTTAAAAATGTGAAATGTCTAATAAAATTCTAAACTCTGTTTTATTCACTAACTGCGCCTTATCTTCTACATACTCCATGTTTGAGAAATGAGAGTTGTTGATTTTCATTCACGAGGATTTAGGTTCCACTGTTAATACCATTGCCTTCTTCTTTCATTTCCAATTTCAAATCATACACTAAGCTACTGTTATTTTCTCATATGAACACATGTTTACACAAAATTAAATCCAAAGTATAAGCATATCTCCCTTCATTGTTTACCGGTAAATCATCCAAAATCTATCTCTCATAACAACCCCAATAATCATTTCCTTAAACCTTCAAACTAACCATTATTGTATTGAACAAATGAATCCATGTAAATAACCCAATTCATTTTTCAAATTAATCATTATTGTATTAGTTAAATTTGTTTCCAGTTTATGTAAATCCATAGTTATCATGGCAGTCAGATAAGTCAGCCTTATTTCTCTGGAACGCTCGTAACGTGTTGGGAAAATGATCTAGAGAGATTTCCCTACCGTGGTCCGTGTTAGTGAACTAGTTAAATTAAATAATGATTGTTTAAACAATTATTCACAAAGACATGTATTTATTTACAAAAGTTCGTGGGGGGCCGAGCAACAAGTTGTGCTACAACACAGCTTGTAAACGGTCCACCAGTCATCCGTTAAGTCAACTGCTTGATTTGGACCCACACTAAACTCAAATTCCGACAAATTTAGGTACCAAAGGCAAAGGTGTGCCATTTTATAGGCACCACACTCAAAATACCCCTTATTATAAATATTGTCTACTTATATAACTCTCTTTGTCCCCCAAGGGTTTGTGTAATCTCTTTTTCGACTATTTTGCTCATAACTTCTTCATACGAAGTGGGAATGACCTCATTCTTTTTCTGTTACCTTTGCCTTTCAGTTCCTCACAGTATACAGGAAAAATTTCAGGATTTGGACGCTTAGCAATTGGTGTTTCATCCTTATTTTCAATGTAAAGGATGACTTCCCTCTTTATTTTTGGAATCAACATACGTAGAAATGCAATTTGGATAACATATAGAGCCTTTAAATGTATTATTGTTTACCACAATCATTTTTTTAGAAAATTTTATAATAAAAATGAGTTTATCTAGTTTATAGTTTGGTTTTAAAAAAAAATATTTCGACTTCTAACGAAGTTACTGGACTTCCTTGAGTTAATGCATCCAAAATGCAAGATTTTTTTGACTCTCAAGCCTCTAGGCATGTAATTTGTGCAGGAAATATTTTTTCTGAAAATTTTCTATTAAAGGGGAATCTTTCTGTTTCATGATTTTTCATGATCAATGAGTTCTGACATCTAACGAAGCCTACGGACTTCCTTGAGTCATTTGTGTTTTTGGTATTTTATTCAATTTTTGCGATGATTATCTAGCTTAAAGAAGATCCCAGAATCGTTGAGAAGTTATTAACGGTTGCAAACCTTATATCCTTCTTTCCATGTTTTATTATAGGTAATCTATGACCTTTTTAAGAGATTTGAAGTTCATTTTTAGAAGGTATATTTCGAGTTTGGTGCCTATAAAATGGTACACTTTCGCGTTTGGTGCCTAACTTTGTCAATATCTTAGTTTGGTGCCCAGTCAACGAATTGGCGTTGATTGACCGTGTTGACCATCCAATTTAGAGTTAAAAATGTGAAATGTCTAATAAAATTCTAAACTCTGTTTTATTCACTAACTGCGCCTTATCTTCTACATACTCCATGTTTGAGAAATGAGGGTTGTTGATTTTCATTCACGAGGTTTTAGGTTCCACTGTTAATACCATTGCCATCTTCTTTCATTGCCAATTTCAAATCATACAGTAAGCTACTGTTATTTTCTCATATGAACACATGTTTACACAAAATTAAATCCAAAGTATAAGCATAGCTCCCTTCATTGTTTACCGGTAAATCATCCAAAATCTATCTCTCATAACATCCCCAATAATCATTTCCTTAAACCTTCAAACTAACCATTATTGTATTGTACAAATGAATCCATGTAAATAATCCTATTCATTTTTCAAATTAATCATTATTGTATTAATTAAATTTGTTTCCATTTTATGTAAATCCATAGTTATCATGGCAGTCAGATAAGTCAGCCTATTTCTCTGGAACGCTCGTAACGTGTTGGGAAAATGATCTAGAGAGATTTCCCTACCGTGGTCCGTGTTAGTGAACTAGTTAAATTAAATAATGATTGTTTAAACAATTATTCACAAAGACATGTATTTATTTACAAAAGTTCGTGGGGGGCCGAGCAACAAGTTGTGCTCCAACACAGCTTGTAAACGGTCCACCAGTCATCCGTTAAGTCAACTGCTTGATTTGGACCCACACCAAACTCAAATTCCGACAAATTTAGGTACCAAAGGCAAAGGTGTGCCATTTTATAGGCACCAAACTCAAAATACCCCTTATTATAAATATTGTCTACTTATATAACTCTCTTTGTCCCCCAAGGGTTTGTGTAATCTCTTTTTCGACTATTTTGCTCATAACTTCTTCATACGAAGTGGGAATGACCTCATTCATTTTCTGTTACCTCTGTCTTTCAGTTCCTCACAGTATACAGGAAAAATTTCAGGATTTGGACGCTTAGCAATTGGTGTTTCATCCTTATTTTCAATGTAAAGGATGACTTCCCTCTTTATTTTTGGAATCAACATCCGTAGAAATGCAATTTGGATAACATATAGAGCCTTTAAATGTATTATTGTTTACCACAATCATTTTTTTAGAAAATTTTATAATAAAAATGAGTTTATCTAGTTTATAGTTTGGTTTTAACAAAAAGTATTTCGACTTCTAACGAAGTCACTGGACTTCCTTGAGTTAATGCATCCAAAATGCAAGATTTTTTCGACTCTCAAGCCTCTAGGCATGTAATTTGTGCAGGAAATATTTTTTCTGAAAATTTTCTATTAAAGGGGAGTCTTTCTGTTTCATGATTTGGTCTTTATCATAGAGTTCTGACATCTAACGAAGCCTGCGGACTTCCTTGAGTCATTTGTGTTTTTGGTATTTTATTCAATTTTTACGATGATTATCTAGCTTAAAGAAGATCCCATAATCGTTGAGAAGTTATTAATGGTTGCAAACCTTATATCCTTCTTTCCATGTTTTATTATAGGTAATCTATGACCTTTTTAAGAGATTAGAATTTCATTTTTAGAAGGGATATTTCGAGTTTGGTGCCTATAAAATGGTACACTTTCGCGTTTGGTGCCTAACTTTGTCAATATCTGAGTTTGGTGCCCAGTCAACGAATTGGCGTTGATTGACCGTGTTGACCATCCAATTTAGAGTTAAAACTGTGAAATGTCTAATACAATTCTAAACTCTGTTTTATTCTCTAACTGCGCCTTATCTTCTACATACTCCATGTTTGAGAAATGAGAGTTGTTGATTTTCATTCACGAGGTTTTAGGTTCCACTCTTAATACCATTGCCATCTTCTTTCATTGCCAATTTCAAATCATACACTAAGCTACTGTTATTTTCTCAAATGAACACATGTTTACACAAAATTAAATCGAAAGTATAAGCATAGCTCCCTTCATTGTTTACCGGTAAATCATCCAAAATCTATCTCTCATAACAACCCCAATAATCGTTTCCTTAAACCTTCAAACTAACCATTATTGTATTGAACAAATGAATCCATGTAAATGACCCTATTCATTTTTCAAATTAATCATTATTGTATTAATTAAATTTTTTTCCATTTTCTGTAAATTCATAGTTACCATGGAAATCAGATTATGTCAGCCTTATTTCTCTGGAGCGCTTGTAACGTGTTTGTAAAATGCTCTAGAGAGATTTCCCTAATGTGGTCCGTATTAGTGAAATAGTTAAATTAAATAATTATTGTTTAGAAAATTATTGACAAAGACACGTATTTATTTACAAATGTTGGTAGGGGGCCGAGCAACAATTTGTGCTCCAACACAGCTTGTGAACGGTCAACCAGTCATCCGATAAATCAACTGCTTGATTGGGATCCTCACCAAATTCAAATTCTGACAAAGTTAGCTACCAATGGCAAAGGTGTGCCATTTTATAGGCACCAAACTCAAAATACCCCCAAGGTTTTGTGTAAAATCTTTTTCGACTATTTTTCTCATAACTTCTTCATACGAAGTGGGAATGACCTCATTCTTTTTCGGTTACCTCTGTCTTTCAGTTCCCCATAGTATACAGGAAAATTTTTAGGATTTGGACGCTTAGCAATTGGTGTTTCATCCTTATTTTCAATGTAAGGGATGACTTCCCTCTTTATTTTTGGAATCAAGATACGTGAAATGAAATTTGGATAACATGTAGAGCCTTTAAATGTATTATTTTTTACCAATTTATTTTTTAGAAAATTTTATAATAAAACTGAGTTTATCTATAAAATGGCACACCTTTGCCTTTGGTACCTAACTTTGTCAGAATTTGAGTTTGGTGAGGATCCAAATCAAGCAGTTGACTTAACGGATGACTGGTTGACCATTCACAATCTTTGTTGGAGCACAACTTGTTTCTCGGCCCCCTGCCAACTTTTGTAAATAAATACGTGTCTTCGTCAATAATTGTTTAAACAATAATTATTTAATTTAACTAATTCACTAACACGGACCACATTAGGGAAATCTCTCTAGAGCATTTTTCAAACACGTTACGAGCGTTCCAGAGAAATAAGGCTGACATAATCTGATTGCCATGGTAACTGTGGATTTAAATAAAATGGAAAAAACTTTAATTAATACAATAATGATTAATTTGAAAAATGAATAGATTCATTTACATGGATTCATTTGTTCAATACAATAATGGTTAGTTTGAAGGTTTAAGGAAACGATTATTGGGGTTTACATGAGAGATAGATTTTAGATGATTTAAGGGTAAAAATGAAGGGAGCTATGCTTATACTTTAGATTTAATTTTGGGAAAACTAATGCTCATATGAGAAAATAACAGTAGCTCAGTGTATTATTTGAGATTAGCAATGAAAGAAGATGGCGATGGTATTAAGAGTGGAACCTAAAACATCGTGAAAGAAAATCAACAACTCTTATTTCTCAAACATGGAGTATGTAGAAGATAAGGTGTATTTAGTGAATAAAACTAAGTTTAGAATTTTTTTAGTCAATTCACAATTTTAACTCTAAATAGGATGGTCAACACGCTCAATCAACGTCAATTCGTTGACTGGGCACCAAACTCAGATTTGGAAAAAGTTAGGCACCAAACGCGAAAGTGTACCATTTTATAGGCACCAAACTCAAAATTTCCCTTCTAATAATGAACTTGTAATCTCTTAAAATGGTCATAGATTACCTATAATAAAACATTTAAATAAGGAGATAAGGTTTGCAACCGTTAATAACTTCTCAACGATTCTAGGATTTTCATTAAGCTAGATAATCATTGCAAAATTTGAATAAAATACCATAAACACAAATTACTCAAGGAAGTCCGCAGGCTTCGTTAGATGTCGGAACTCTATAATCAAGACAAAATCATGAAACATAAAGACTCCCCTTTAATATAAAATGTTCACAATAAATATTTCTGTCACAAATTACATGTCTAGAGGCTTGAGAGTCGAATAAAGCTTGCATTTTGGATGCATTGACTCAAGGAAATCGAGTGACTTCGTTAGAAGTCGAAATCCTTTTTTTTAAAACCAAACTATAAACTAGATAAACTCAGTTTTATTATAAAATTTTCTTAAAAATGATTGCAGTAAAAAATAATACATTTAAAGGCTCTACATGTTATCCAAATTGCATTTCTACGTATCTTGATTCCAAAAATAAAGAGGGAAGTCGTCCTTTACATTGAAAATAAGGATGAAACACCAATTCTTAATCGTCCAAATCCTAAAAACTTTCCTTTATACTATGGGGAACTGAAAGACAGAGGTAACAAAAGACGAATCAAGCAGTTGACTTAACGGATGACTGGTTGACCGTTCACAAGCTGTGTTGGAGCACAACTTGTTGCTCGACCCCCCGCCAACTTTTGTAAATAAATACGTGTCTTTGTCAATAATTGTTTGAACAATAATTATTTAATTTAACTAGTTCACCAACACTGACCACATTAGGGAAATCTCTCTAGATCATTTTCCAAACACGTTACGAGCGTTCCAGAGAAATAATGCTGACTTATCTGACTGCCATGATAACTATGGATTTATAGAAATTGGAAACAAATTTAATTAATAAAATAATGATTGATTTGAAAAATGAATAGAGTTATTTACATGGATTCATTTGTTCAATACAATAATGTTTAGTTTGAAGGTTTAAGGAAACGATTATTAAGGTTTACATGAGAGATAGATTTTGGATGATTTCCCGGGTAAACAACGAATGGAGCTATGCTTATACTTATGAATTAATTTTGTGTAAACATGTGGTCATATGAGAAAATAACAGTAGCTTAGTATATGATTTGAGATTCGCAATGAAAGAAGATGGCGATGGTATTAAGAGTGGAACCTAAAACCTCGTGAATGAAAATCAACAACTCTCATATCTCAAACATGGAGTATGTAGAAGATAAGGTGCAGTTAGTGAATAAAACGAAGTTTAGAATTTTGTTACTCATTTCACAATTTTAACTCTAAATTGGATGGTCAACACGCTCAATCAACGTCAATTCTTTGACTGGGCACCAAACTCAGATTTTGACAAAGTTAGGCACCAAATGCAAAAGTGTACAATTTTATAGGCAACAAACTCAAAATATCCCTTCAAATAATGAACTTCTAATCTCTTAAAAAGGTCATAGATTACCCATAATAAAACATGTAAATAAGGAGATAAGGTTTGCATCCGTGAATAACCTCCTAACGATTCTAGGATCTTCTTTAAGCTAGATAATCATCGCAAAATTTGAATAAAATATCATAAACAGAAATGACTCAAGGAAGTCCACCGGCTTCGTTAGATGTCGGAACTCTGTGATCAAGACCAAATCATGAACAAGAAAGACTCCCCTTGAATAAAAAATGTTTATAAAAAATATTTTCGTCCCAAATTACATGTCTAGAGGCTTGAGAGTCGAAAAAACCTTGCATTTTGGATGCATTGACTCAAGGAAGTCTAGTGACTTCGTTAGAATTCGAAATCCTTTTTTATGAAAAAAAACTATAAACTAGATAAACTCAGTTTTATTATAAAATTTTCTAAAAAATAAATGCGGTAAAAAATAATACATTTAAAGTCTCTACATGTTATGCAAATTGCATTTCTACGTATGTTGTTTCCAAAATTAAAGATGTTAGTCATCCTTTACATTGAAAATGAGGATGAAACACCAATTGTTAACTGTTCAAATCCTAAAATATTACCTGTATACTGTGGGGAACTGAAAGAAAAAGGTAACAGAAAACGAATGAGGTCATTCCCACTTCGTATGAAGAAGTTATGAGCAAAATAGTCGAAAAAGAGATTACACAAAACCTTGGGGACAAAGAGAGTTATATAAGTAGGCAATATTTGTAATTAGGGTTATTTTGAGTTTGGTGCCTATAAAATGGCACACCTTTGCCTTTGGTACCTAACTTTGTCCGAATTTGAGTTTGGTGAGGATCCCAATCAAGTAGTTGACTTAACGGATGACTGGTTGACCGTTCACAAGATGTGTTGAAGCACAACTTGTTGCTAGACCCCTCTCCAACTTTTGTAAATAAATACGTGTCTTTGTCAATAATTGTTTAAAGAATAATTATTTAATTTAACTAGTTCACTAACACGAACCGCGTAGGGAAATCTCTCTAGATCATTTTTCAAACACGTTACGAGCGTTCCAGAGAAATAAGGCTAACATAATCTAACTGCCATGATAACTATGGATTTACAGAAAATGGTAACAAATTTAATTAATATAATAATGATTATTTTGGAAATAAATAGAGTCATTTGCATGGATTCATTTGTTCAATACAATAATGGTTAGTTTTAAGGTTTAAGGAAACGATTATTGAGGTTTACATGAGAGATATATTTTGGATAATTTACAGGTAAATAATGAAGGGAGCTATGCTTATACTTTAGATTTAATTTTGTGTAAAAAGGTGGTCATATGAGAAAATAACAGTAGCTCTGTGTATGATTTGAGATTAGCAATTAAAGAAGATGGCGATGGTATTAAAAACTGGAACCTAAAACCTCGTGAATGAAAATCAACAACTCTCATTTCTCAAACATGGAGTATGTAGAAGATAAGGTGCAGTTAGTGAATAAAACGGAGTTTTGAATTTTATAAGTCATTTCACATTTTTAACTCTAAATTGGATGGTCAACACGGTCAATCAACGCCAATTCATTGGCTGGGCACCAAACGCGAAAGTGTGCCATTTTATAGGCACCAAACTCAAAATTTCCCTTCTAATAATGAACTTGTAATCTCTTAAAAAGGTCATAGATTACCTATAATAAAACATGGAAAGAAGGAGATAAGGTTTGCAACCTTTAATAACTTCTCAACGATTCTAGGATTTTCATTAAGCTAGATAATCATTGCAAAATTTGAATAAAATACCATAAACACAAATGACTCAAGGAAGTCCGCAGGCTTCGTTAGATGTCGGAACTCTATGATCAAGAAAAAATCATGAAACAGAAAGACTCCCCTTTAATAAAAAATGTTCACAAAAAATATTTCCGTCACAAATTACATGTCTAGAGGCTTGAGAGTCGAACAAAGCTTTCATTTTGGATGCATTGACTCAAGGAAATCGAGTGACTTCGTTAGAAGTCGAAATCCTTTTTTTTTAAACTAAACTATAAACTATATAAACTCAGTTTTATTATAAAATTTTCTGTAATGATTGCGGTAAAAAATAATACATTTAAAGGCTCTACATGTTATCCAAATTGCATTTCTACGTATGTTGATTCCAAAAATAAAGAGGGAAGTCGTCCTTTACATTGAAAATAAGGATGAAACACCAATTCTTAATCGTCTAAATCCTAAAACCTTTCCTTTATACTGTGGGGAACTGAAAGACAGAGGTAACACAAGTTGTCTTTCAGTTGACAAGTTGACTTACGGATTTAGACATGTAATTGACTTAACGGATGACTTAACGGATTTAGACATGTAATCCTAAAACGAATCAAGCAGTTGACTTAACGGATGACAAGTTGACCGTTCACAAGCTGTGTTGGAGCACAACTTGTTGCTCGACCCCCCGCCTGTTTTGTAAATAAATACGTGTCTTTGTCAATAATTGTTTGAACAATAATTATTTAATATAACTAGTTCACCAACACGGACCTCGGTAGGGAAATCTCTCTAGATCATTTTCCAAACACGTTACGAGCGTTCCAGAGAAATAAGGCTGACTTATCTGACTGCCATGATAACTATGGATTTACATAAAATGGAAACAAATTTAATTAATGCAATAATTATTAATTTGAAAAATGAATAGGGTCATTTACATGGATTCATTTGTTCAATACGATAATGGTTAGTTTGAAGGTTTAAGGAAACGATTATTGGGGTTTGCATGAGAGATATAATTTGGATGATTTACGAGTAAACAATGAAGGGAGCTATGCTTATACTTTGGATTTAATTTTTTGTAAACAGGTGGTCATATGAGAAAATAACAGTAGCTCAGTGTATGATATGAGATTAGCAATGAAAGAAGATGGCAATGGTATTAAGAGTGGAACCTAAAACCTCATGAATGAAAATCAACAACTCTCATTTCTCAAACATGGAGTATGTAGAAGATAAGGCGCAGTTAGTGAATAAAACGGAGTTTAGAATTTTATTAGACTTTTAACATTTTTAACTCTAAATTGGATGGTCAACACGGTGTCAATCAACGCCAATTCGTTGACTGGGCACCAAACTCATACATTGACAAACTTAGGCACCAAACGCCAAAGTGTACCATTTTATAGGCACCAAACTCGAAATATCCTTTCTAATAATGAACTTTTAATCTCTTAAAAAGATCATAGATTTCCTATGATAAAACATGGAAAGAAGGATATAAGGTTTGCAACCGTTAATAACTTTTCAACGATTATGGGATCTTCTTTAAGCTAGATAATCATTGCAAAATTTGAATAAAATACCATAAACACAAATGACTCAAGGAAGTCCGCAGGATTCGTTAGATGTCGGAACTCTATGATCAAGACCAAAGCATGAAATAGAAAGACTCACCTTTAATAGAAAATTTCCAGAAAAACTATTTCCTACATAAATTACATGTCTAGAGGCTTGAGAGTCGAAAAAAGCTTGCATTTTGGATGCATTGACTCAAGGAAGTCCATTGACTTTGTTAGAAGTCGAAATCCTTTTTTTAAAACCAAACTATAAACTAGATAAACTCATTTATATTATAAAATTTTCTAAAAATGGTTGTGGTAAAAAATAATACATTTAAAGGCTCTACATGTTATCCAAATTGCATTTCTACGTATGTTGATTCCAAAAATAAAGAGGGAAGTCATCTTTTACATTGAAAATAAGAATGAAACACCAATTGCTATGCGTCCAAATCCTAATCCTTTTCCTGTATACTGAGGGGAACTGAAAGACAGAGGTAACAGAAAAAGAAGGAGGTCATTCCCACTTCGTATGAAGAAGTTATGAGCAAAATAGTCGAAAAAAAGATTACACAAAACCTTTGGGGACAAAGAGAGTTATATAAGTGGACAATATTTATAATAAGGGGTATTTTGAGTTTGGTGCCTATAAAATGGCACACCTTTGCCTTTGGTACCTAACTTTATATGAATTTGAGTTTGGTGTGGGTCCCAACCAAGCAGTTGACTTAACGGATGACTGGTGGACCGTTCACAAGCTGTGTTGGAGCACAACTTGTTGCTCGGCCACACGCCAACTTTTGTAAATAAATATGTGTCTTTGTGAATTATTGTTTAAACAATCATTATTTAATTTAACTAGTTCACTAACACGGACCACGGTAGGGAAATCTCTCTAGATCATTTTCCAAACACGTTACGAGCGTTCCAGAGAAATAAGGCTGACTTATCTGACTGCCATGATAACCTTGAATTTACCTAAAATGGAAACAAATCTAATTAATACAATAATGATTAATTTGAAAAATGAATAGGGTCATTTACATGGATTCATTTGTTCAATAAAATAATGGTTAGTTTGAAGATTTAAGGAAACGATTATTGGGGTTTACATGAGAGATAGATTTTGGATGATTTACTGGTTAACAATGAAAGGAGCTATGCTTATACTTTGGATTTAATTTTGTGTAAATAGTTGATCATATGAGAAAATAACAGTAGCTCAGTGTATGATTTGAAATTAGCAATGAAAGAAGATGTCAATGGTATTAAGAGTGGAACCTAAAACCTCGTGAATGAAAATCAACAACTCTGATTTCTCAAACATGGAGTATGTAGAAGATAAGGCGCAGTTAGTGAATAAAACGGAGTTTAGAATTTTATTAGATATTTCACATTTTTTACTCTAAATATGATGGTCAACACGGTCAATCAACGCCTATTCGTTGACTGGGCACCAAACTCGGATATTTACAAAGTTAAGCACCAAACACGAAAGTGTACCATTTTATAGGCACCAAACTCGAAATATCCCTTCTAATAATGAACTTCTAATCTTTTAAAAAGGTCATAGATTGCCTATAATAAAACATGGAAAGATGGAGATAAGGTTTGCAACCGTTAATAACTTCTCAAGGATTATGGGATCTTCTTAAAGCTAGATAATCATGGCAAAATTTGAATAAAATACCATAAACACAAATGACTCAAGGAAGTCCGCAGGCTTTGTTAGATGTCGGAACTCTATGATCAATACCAAATCATGAAACAGAAAGACTCCCCTTTAATATAAAATTTTCGGAAAAAATATTTCCTGCACAAATTACATGTCTAGAGGCTTGAGAGTCGAAAAAAGCTTGCATTTTGGATGCATTGACTCAAGGAAGTCCAGTGACTTCGTTAGAAGTCTAAATCCTTTTTTTAAAACCAAACTATAAACTAGATAAACTCATTTTTATTATAAAATTTTCTAAAAAATGATTGTGGTAAAAAATATCCAAATTGCATTTCTACGTATGTTGATTCCAAAAATAAAGAGGGAAGTCATCCTTTACATTGAAAATAAGGATGAAACACCAATTGCTAAGCGTCCAAATCCTAAATATTTTCCTGTATACTGAGGGTAACTGAAAGACAGAGGTAACAGAAAAAAAAAATGAGGTCATTCCCACTTCGTATGAAGAAGTTATGAGCAAAATAGTCGAAAAAGAGATTACACAAAACCTTGGGGACAAAGAGAGTTATATAAATAGACAATATTTATAATAAGGGGTATTTTGACCTATAAAATGGCACACCTTTGCCTTTGGTACCTAACTTTGTCGGAATTTTAGTTTGGTGTGGGTCCCAACCAAGCAGTTGACTTAACGTATGACTGGTGGACCGTTCACAAGCTGTGTTGGAGCACATCTTGTTGCTCTGCCACCCGCCAACTTTTGTAAATAAATACGTGTCTTTGAGAATTATTTTTTAAACAATCATTATTTAATTTAACTAGTTCACCAACACGGACCACGGTAGGGAAATCTCTCTAGATCATTTTTCAAACACGTTACGAGCGTTCCAGAGAAATAAGGCTGACTTATCTGACTGCCATGATAACTATGGATTTACATAAAATGGAAACAAATTTAATTAATACAATAATGATTAATTTGAATAATGAATAGGGTCATTTATATGGATTCATTTGTTCAATACAATAATGGTTAGTTTGAAGGTTTAAGGAAACGATTATTGGGGTTTACATGAGAGATAGATTTTGGATGATTTGGTCTTGATTTTTAGGATTTGGATGCTTAGCAATTGGTAAAAATTTTATTATAAAATTTTCTAAAAATAGATTGTGGCAAAAAAATAATACATTTAAAGGCTGTACATGTTATCCAAATTGCATTTCTACGTATGTTGATTCCAAAAATAAAGAGGGAAGTCATCCTTTACATTGAAAAAAAGGATGAAACACCAATTGCTAATCCAAATCCTAAAAATCAAGACCAAATCATCCAAAATCTATCTCTCATGTAAACCCCAATAATCGTTTCCTTAAACCTTCAAACTAACCATTATTGTATTGAACAAATGAATCCATGTAAGTGATCCTATTCATTTTTCAAATTAATCATTATTGTATTAATTAGATTTGTTTTCATTTTATGTAAATCCTTAGTTATCATGGCAGTCAGATAAGTCATCCTTATTTCTCTGGAACGCTCGTAACGTGTTTGGAAAATGATCTAGAGAGATTTCCCTACCGTGGTCCGTGTTAGTGAACTAGTTAATTTAAATAATGATTGTTTAAACAATTATTCAAAAAGACACGTATTTATTTACAAAAGTTTGCGGGGGGCGAGCAACAAGTTGTGCTCCAACACAGCTTGTGAACGGTCCACCATTCATCCTTTAAGTCAACTGCTTGATTGGGACCTATACCAAACTCAAATTCCGACAAAGTTAGGTACCAAAGGCAAAGGTGTGCCATTTTATAGGCACCAAACTCAAAATACCCCTTATTATAAATATTGTCTACTTATATAACGCTCTTTGTCCCCAAGGTTTTGTGTAATCTCTTTTTCGACTATTTTGCTCATAACTTCTTCATACGAAGTGGGAATGACCTCATTCTTTTTCTGTTACCTCTGTCTTTCAGTTCCCCACAGTATACAGGAAAATTTTTAGGATTTGGACGCTTAGAAATTGGTGTTTCATCCTTATTTTCAATGTAAAGGATGACTTCCCTCTTTATTTTTGGAATCAACATACGTAGAAATGCAATTTGGATAACATGTAGAGCCTTTAAATGTATTATTTTTTACCACAATCATTTTTTAGAAAATTTTATAATAAAAATGAGTTTATCTAGTTTATAGTTTGGTTTTAAAAAAGGATTTCGACTTCTAACGAAGTCACTGGACTTCCTTGAGTCAATGAATCAAAAATGCAAGATTTTTTCGACTCTCAAGCCTCTAGACATGTAATTTGTGCAGGAAATATGTTTTCTAAAAAAATTCTATTAAAGGGGAGTCTTTCTGTTTCATGATTTGGTCTTGATCATAGAGTTCTGACATCTAACGAAGTCAGAAGACTTCCTTGTATAAATGCACCCAAAATGCAAGGTTTCTTAGACTCTCAAGCCTCTAGACATGTAATTTGTGCCGGAAATATTTTTCTGAACATTTTCTATTAAAGGAGAGTCTTTATGTTTCATGATTTGGTCTTGATCATAGAGTTCCGACATCTAACGAAGCCTGCGTACTTCCTTGAGTCATTTGTGTTTATGGTATTTTATTCAAATTTTGCCATGATTATCTAGCTTAAAGGAGATCCCATAATTGTTGAGAAGTTAATAACGGTTGGAAACCTTATCTCCTTCTTTCCATGTTTTATTATAGGTAATCTATGACCTTTTTAAGATATTAGAAGTTCATTATTAGAAGCGATATTTCGCGTTTGGTGCCTATAAAATGGTACACTTTCGCGTTTGGGGCCTAACTTGTGAACAACAAGTTGTGCTCCAACACAGCTTGTGAACGGTCCACCAGTCATCCGTTAAGTCAACTGCTTGATTGGGACCTATACCAAACTCAAATTCCGACAAAGTTAGGTACCAAAGGCAAAGGTGTGCCACTTTATAGGCACCAAACTCAAAATACCCCTTATTATAAATATTGTCTACTTATATAACGCTCTTTGTCCCCAAGGTTTTGTGTAATCTCTTTTTCGACTATTTTGCTCATAACTTCTTCATACGAAGTGGGAATGACCTCATTCTTTTTCTGTTACCTCTGTATTTCAGTTCCCCACAGTATATAGGAAATTTTTTAGGATTTGGACGCTTAGCAATTGGTGTTTCATCCTTATTTTCAATGTAAAGGATGACTTCCCTCTTTATTTTTGGAATCAACATACGTAGAAATGCAATTTGGATAACATGTAGAGCCTTTAAATGTATTATTTTTTTACCACAATCATTTTTTAGAAAATTTTATAATAAAAATGAGTTTATCTAGTTTATAGTTTGGTTTTAAAAAAAGGATTTCGACTTCTAACGAAGTCACTGGACTTCCTTGAGTCAATGAATCAAAAATGCAAGATTTTTTCGACTCTCAAGCCTCTAGACATGTAATTTGTGCAGGAAATATGTTTTCTAAAAAAATTCTATTAAAGGGGAGTCTTTCTGTTTCATGATTTGGTCTTGATCATAGAGTTCTGACATCTAACGAAGTCAGAAGACTTCCTTGTATAAATGCACCCAAAATGCAAGGTTTCTTAGACTCTCAAGCCTCTAGACATGTAATTTGTGCCGGAAATATTTTTCTGAACATTTTCTATTAAAGGAGAGTCTTTATGTTTCATGATTTGGTCTTGATCATAGAGTTCCGACATCTAACGAAGCCTGCGTACTTCCTTGAGTCATTTGTGTTTATGGTATTTTATTCAAATTTTGCCATGATTATCTAGCTTAAAGGAGATCCCATAATTGTTGAGAAGTTAATAACGGTTGGAAACCTTATCTCCTTCTTTCCATGTTTTATTATAGGTAATCTATGACCTTTTTAAGATATTAGAAGTTCATTATTAGAAGCGATATTTCGCGTTTGGTGCCTATAAAATGGTACACTTTCGCGTTTGGGGCCTAACTTTCTAAATATCTGAGTTTGGTGCCTAGTCAACGAATTGGCGTTGATTGACCGTGTTGACCATCCAATTTAGAGTTGAAAATGTGAAATGTCTAATAAAATTCTAAACTCCGTTTTATTCACTAACTGCGCTTTATATTCTACATACTCCATGTTTGAGAAATGAGAGTTGTTGATTTTCATTCACGAGGTTTTAGGTTCCACTCTTAATACCATTGCCATCTTCTTTCATTGTTAATCTCAAATCATACACTGAGCTACTGTTATTTTCTCATATGACCACCTGTTTACACAAAATTAAATCCAAAGTATAAGCATAGCTCCCTTCATTGTTTACCGGTAAATCATCCAAAATCTATCTCTCATGTAAACCCCAATAATCGTTTCCTTAAACCTTCAAACTAACCGTTATTGTATTGAACAAATGAATCCATGTAAGTGACCCTATTCAGTTTTCAAATTAATCATTATTGTATTAATTAGATTTGTTTCCATTTTATGTAAATCCATAGTTATCATGGCAGTCAGATAAGTAAGCGTTATTTCTCTGGAATGCTCGTAACGTGTTTGGAAAATGATCTAGAGAGATTTCCCTACCGTGGTCCGTGTTAGTGAACTAGTTAAATTAAATAATGATTGTTTAAACAATTATTCACAAAGACACGTATTTATTTACAAAATTTGGCGGGGGGCCGAGCAACAAGTTGTGCTACAACACAGCTTGTGAACGGTCCACCAGTCATCCCTTAAGTCAACTTCTTGGTTGGGACCCACACCAAACTCAAATTCCGACAAAGTTAGGTACCAAAGGCAAAGGTGAGCCATTTTATGGGCACCAAAATCAAAATACCCCTTGTTATAAATATTGTCTATTTATATAACTCTCTTTGTCCCCAAGGTTTTGTGTAATCTCTTTTTCGACTATTTTGCTCATAACTTCTTCATACGAAGTGGGAATGACCTCATTCTTTTTCTGTTACCTCTGTCTTTCAGTACCCCAATATATAGAGGAAATGTTTTAGGATTTGGACGCTTATCAATTGGTGTTTCATCCTTATTTTCAATGTAAAGAATGACTTCCCTCTTTATTTTTGGAATCAACATACGTAGAAATGCAATTTGGATAGAGCCTTTAAATGTATTATTTTTTACCACAATCATTTTTTAAAAAATTTTATAATAAAAATGAGTTTATCTAGTTCATAGTTTGATTTTAAAAAAAGGATTTCGACTTCTAACGAAGTCACTGGACTTCCTTGAGTCAATGCATACAAAATGCAAGCTTTTTTTGACTCTCAAGCCTCTAGACATGTAATTTGTGCAGGAAATATTTTTTATGAAAATTTTCTATTAAAGGGGAGTCTTTTTGTTTCATGATTTGGTCTTGATCATAGAGTTCCGACATCTAACGAAGCCTGAGGACTTCCTTGAGTCATTTTTGTTTATGGTATTTTATTCAAATTTTGCAATGATTATCTAGCTTAATGAAGATCCCATAATCGTTGAGAAGTTATTAACGGTTGCAAACCTTATCTCCTTCTTTCCATGTTTTATTATAGGTAATCTATGACCTTTTTAAAATATTAGAAGTTCATTATTAGAAGGGATATTTCGAGTTTGGTGCCTATAAAATGGTAAACTTTCGCGTTTGGTGCCAAACTTTGTCAAAATCTGAGTTCGGTGCCCAGTCAAAGAATT
>NW_020651193.1:929918-940466 GCF_003573695.1 Papaver somniferum | reverse complement strand
TCCCCTAGGATTAAGGTTAGTCTGACTAGGGAACCTACCATTATCTCTCTCACTTAAGGTCTTAGCTATTTGGCCAACTTGAAGTTCTAGCTTTGCAAGGCTCTGAGCATTAGTTTGAAAGTTCTGTTTGGTTTCCTGTTGAAAACTAACATGGCTCTGTGCTAACATCTTAATAGATTCCTCTAAGCTAGTTGTTTTATTTTCTGGGCCTGAAGAATTCTTAGTGTAACCAAAACCTGGGGGAGTGTTGGAATTACTAGGCTGACCCTGATTCTGTCCCTTAGACCACGAAAAATTTGGATGGTTTCTCCAACCCGGATTGTAGGTTTCTGAATATGGGTCAAACTTTTGACGATTATCAAACCTAGTGTTATTATAGAGAGCATTGGCTTGCTCTTCATTATTCTGGCCTTCCCAAAAAGGCTCCAATCTACCACTAGTGTGACCCAATTCTATAGCTTCTAACCTCTTTGCTATAGCAGCAATCTTGGCATCTGACTCATACCCTCCTTCTACCCTATTAACATTTCCTCTACTTAGAAGAGTTGTTTTCTGGGGCTCCCTACTATTTTCCCATTGCTGGGTTTTATCGGCAATTTCATTCAAAAAGTCCATCGCCGCATCAACAGTTTGGTTTTCAAACCCACCAGTGCACAAAGACTCAACCATGGTCGTTGTCGAATAATCTAGACCCTCATAAAGGATCTGAACTAACCTAACCTTTTCTAACCCATGATGAGGACACTGGGATACCAAATCATTGAACCTTTCCAAATACCTATACAAAGATTCCCCTTCTCGTTGTGCAAATGTACAGATTTGCGTCCTAATCGACGATGTTTTGTGCCTAGGGAAAAATTTGTTGTAAAAGGCAGATGTAAGTTTTTCATATGTTTCAATTGACTCGGAAGTCAAACTATAGAGCCATGCTTTGGCTTTATCTTTCAGGGAGAATGGGAATAACCTAAGTTTCAGAGCATCATCATCTAAGCCTCTAATTCTTAGGGTACTACAAATTTCTTCAAAATCCCTAACATGGAAATAGGGGTTTTCATTTTCTTTCCCTAAAAAGATTGGGAGCATCTGTAGAGTCCCAGGTTTTAATTCATAAGTTGCTTCAGTGTCAGCTAACTTAATACACGAAGGACGAGTAGTCCTAGTCGGATTTAACAGTGCTTTCAAAGTTGTCATTTCTGGCGCTATCGGAATATTAGGGGTTCTTTCCTCAGTATGTTTAACACCGGACCTTTATAGAACAAAACTTTATAAATTAAGGTAATCAAGATCTTTAGAATTACTGGGTTCCTCCCTAATGAATCGACCCAAAACGTCTCTTTTACGTTCTCGCATACACAAGAATACGGAAGGGAGTTCTAAGCAATCACAAACAAGGCTGACTCGACCAAATCAAACCTATTGATTTCTAGCAAACAAAAGGCATGATGGCTCCACTTAGATTGTTTCTAGACTAGCTTCTATTTCTCGAAGGGGAATTCGTTACAAGTTGAGCAAACCCCTCTGGATTAATCCGAGCTAATGTGAGATGAAACTGAGGCGAGGGAAGCTCAATGGAGCTTTGATACCCAAGGCCTCACCGGCGTTACACGGCGGCTTGTTTCAACTCCCAGAAGTCATCATAACCTTTGAAGTTGCTTAAAAGGTAACCAATATCCTTCGAAAAATTGTCCTAACAAGCTCGATGCCCTATAGGTCTCTTTCTAACCAGATTTTAAGGCTTGGGTTCGCGTTAGGTTTTGTTTTCCTAAGGCGGGCAAGAAGGGAACGGTGATGAAATCCGAGCCCTTATCTTATATGGCCAGTCCTTTCCCTTTACTAGGAATATAAAAACAGTCCGTATTCAGTCCTCAACAGATATGCACCTTAAGGAATACAGTAACTCGCTGACAGGGGATTCGCGAGTGTTCAGATTCTTACCTCCCGTTCCAGACGGGGGATGAATCGGTTGTAGTCGACTCGGGCCACTGACTCCTGTGTCAGTGTGCGAACCCAAGGTGCAGAGACAATATCGTAATTGTCCTCCTTCTCTGCAAACAGTTTGATATTTAAAGGTACCCTTCCGTAGGGTATAAAAAAATAATGTCCCAAAAGTCCAGAGTCCACAGTCCAAAAGAAAAAGGTACAAAAAGTAAGAAACCCTAATACAATTTCTAAAAATACTAAAATCTAAAAAATACTAAAAAAAATAAAAAGAATACTAAAAAAAAAAAATCTTCTTCTTCACTCCTTTGGATTCCTCTCTTCTTTCGTTCTTTGGCTTCGCTTTCCTATTCAGCACTTATCTTTGTTTCCTTAGCTCAGCTCCAAATCTGAAAAGAAACAAAAAAAATACCAAACCAGTAAAAAAGAACAAAAATAAAAAATAAAAAAAACTAAAAGAAAAAGAAAAACTAAAAAAATTTAACTAAAACCCTAAAAACAAATCCGCGTCGGCGGCGCCAAAAATTGATGTGTTTGTAGATTGTGGTAAATAGAGTATCGTTCTAACTCGAACTTGTGAAGGATTTTAGAAAATTGAATAAGAGTGTTTCAAAGATAATAAGAAAATACCAAGACTCAAGATTCCACCATTGATCATTCAAGAGATAAATTCTATTCAATATTCACGCAAATTTTCTTTTTAAAGTGATTCTAATATTTGCCTATGATAGATTTTTGAAGTAATAATTGTAATCACCAAGCATAAAACATCAAAAGTTTGCAAAACCAAGCATGTTTCATCAAAACGATTCACAACAACTCAATAAAAATCAATAAATCTTTTAAGTTCTATGCAAATAATCATGTAAATAATATTGCAATAAATAAATAAAATAGAATTGTACCACTTTTTATGAAACAATGGCTTCCTCCGTCGCCTTGGCTAAGATGTTTAGCTTCTCATATTAATCACTTGCTCAAAATACATGTTTTATAGCTCAAAAATTGATTAAAAAGAAGTAAACAACTCAACAGAAAAATCGCAACAGCAGTTACTGTTGCGAAGATGCTGTAGAGCCGTTACAAAAGAAGATTTAGTAACGGTAACTTCAGGAACCGTTGCCTAAGAGTACAACGATAGACGACAGAAACTGTCGCTGTTGTGGTTCAAAAATAAGTCTGCCCTGGAGAGTCTGTTCTTCACGCTCTCCTCCTTCCGCAGCAGCAGCAGCAACAGAGCTGCTAATCTTTTCTCGATCGCTCCTATTGGATTCTGAGACCTCCTTTGGACCTCAAACCTCTTCCACCCCAACTATGAACCATTCACCCTCTATTTATACATCACATGCACCTTTAAACTCTCCAAAAACTCATCGAAATTTCCTTCTTTTCTTCTTGGCAGTTACGGCAATAATCTCTTGCCAAATTTGTTTCACGCGTTTTCGATCTCTCCTAATGGTATTAAATTCTTCCCTAGGTAGAATATAACTTGTTTTGATAATTCACTTGCCTTAAATCTCTTTGAATAACCAAATATAACCCAAACAGGACCAGTTTCCTAATTCGACTCCAATTCCATTTTCCGGCTATTCTAGCCCAATTCAATCGATCCAGTTGCTTCAAACAATCTTCTTAGGCCATATAGAGTTGAGCCCAACCAAATTCAGGTATTCAATCTCTCTGGAAAGTCTTCAAAAATCGATCGAAACTTCAACAGTAGAAAATTTCCCGCCAATTTTTTGTTTAAAACGTGAAGATGATGATGCCCCCTATCCTGCTCTGGTCTCCCTTTAGCAGCTGCCTGGAAATGGGTTACCCCTTAGTAATTAGGTTACCCCTTATCCAAAATCAAGGATCCGTATAACAATTCTTCTGGGACATTTTTTTCCGCACTTTTTCGGGGTTCCTCCGGGACATTTCTGGGGTACTTCTGGTACACTTCTGGGGCGCGTCCGGTACTTTATCAACGGAGGTCCAAATGCCGCATTTTTTGCCAAATTCGCCGCAAAGCCTTATTCTTCTAAAAACACCTATAAATAAATAAACTACCATAATAAGTACAAATTCGGGCACTAACAATATATACAATTGAGCTATATTAGACACATAAATGCGTCTATCACTCAGTGTATGATTTGAAATTAGAAATGAAAGAAGATGTCAATGGTATTAAGAGTGGAACCTAAAACCTCGTGACTGAAAATCAACAACTCTGATTTCTCAAACATGGAGTATGTAGAAGATAAGGCGCAGTTAGTGAATAAAACGGAGTTTAGAATTTTATTAGATATTTCACATTTTTTACTCTAAATTTGATGGTCAACACGGTCAATCAACGCCTATTCGGTGACTGGGCACCAAACTCGGATATTTACAAAGTTAAGCACCAAACACGAAAGTGTACCATTTTATAGGCACCAAACTCGAAATATCCCTTCTAATAATGAACTTGTAATCTTTTAAAAAGGTCATAGATTACCTATAATAAAACATGGAAAGATGGAGATAAGGTTTGCAACCGTTAATAACCTCTCAACGATTATGGGATCTTCTTTAAGCTAGATAATCATGGCAAAATTTGAATAAAATACCATAAACACAAATGACTCAAGGAAGTCCGCAGGCTTTGTTAGATGTCGGAACTCTATGATCAATACCAAATCATGAAACAGAAAGACTCCCCTTTAATAGAAAATTTTCGGAAAAAATATTTCCTGCACAAATTACATGTCTAGAGGCTTGAGAGTCGAAAAAAGCTTGCATTTTGGATGCATTGACTCAACGAAGTCCAGTGACTTCGTTAGAAGTCTAAATCCTTTTTTTAAAACCAAACTATAAACTAGATAAACTCATTTTTATTATAAAATTTTCTAAAAAATGATTGTGGTAAAAAATAATACATTTAAAGGCTCTACATGTTATCCAAATTGCATTTCTACGTATGTTGATTCCAAAAATAAAGAGGGAAGTCGTCCTTTACATTGAAAATAAGGATGAAACACCAATTGCTAAGCGTCCAAATCCTAAAACCTTTCCTTTATACTGTGGGGAACTGAAAGACAGAGGTAACACAAGCTGTCTTTCAGTTGACAAGTTGACTTAACGGATTTAGACATGTAATTGACTTAAATGATGACTTAAGGGATTTAGACATGTAATCCTAAAACGAATCAAGCAGTTGACTTAACGGATGACAAGTTGACCGTTCACAAACTGTGTTGGAGAACAACTTGTTGCTCGACCCCCCGCCAGTTTTGTAAATAAATACGTGTCTTTGTCAATAATTGTTTGAACAATAATTATTTAATATAACTAGTTCACCAACACGGACCTCGGTAGGGAAATCTCTCTAGATCATTTTCCAAACACGTTACGAGCGTTCCAGAGAAATAAGGCTGACTTATCTGACTGCCATGATAACTATGGATTTACATAAAATGGAAACAAATTTAATTAATGCAATAATTATTAATTTGAAAAATGAATAGGGTCCTTTACATGGATTCATTTGTTCAATACAATAATGGTTAGTTTGAAGGTTTAAGGAAACGATTATTGGGGTTTACATGAGAGATATATTTTGGATGATTTACGAGTAAACAATGAAGGGAGCTATGCTTATACTTTGGATTTAATTTTGTGTAAACAAGTGGTCATATGAGAAAATAACAGTAGCTCAGTGTATGATTTGAGATTAGCAATGAAAGAAGATGGCAATGGTATTAAAAGTGGAACCTAAAACCTCGTGAATGAAAATCAACAACTCTCATTTCTCAAACATGGAATATGTAGAAGATAAGGCGCAGTTAGTGAATAAAACGGAGTTTAGAATTTTATTAGACATTTCACATTTTTAACTCTAAATTTTATGGTCAACACGGTCAATCAACGCCAATTCGTTGACTGGGCACCAAACGCGAAAGTGTACCATTTTATAGGCACCAAACTCGAAATATCCCTTATAATAATGAACTTCTAATATTTTAAAAAGTTCATAGATTACCTATAATAAAACATGGAAAAATGGAGATAAGGTTTGCAACCGTTAATAACTTCTCAACGATTATGGGATCTTCTTTAAGCTAGATAATCATGGAAAAATTTGAATAAAATACCATAAAGACAAATGACTCAAGGAAGTCCGCAGGATTTGTTAGATGTCGGAATTCTATGATCAAGACCAAATCATGAAATAAAAAGACTCCCCTTTAATAGAAAATTTCCAGAAAAACTATTTCCTGCATAAATTACATGTCTAGAGGCTTGAGAGTCGAAAAAAGCTTGCATTTTCGATGCATTGACTCAAGGAAGTCCATTGACTTCGTTAGAAGTCGAAATCCTTTTTTTAAAACCAAACTATAAACTAGATAAACGCATTTATATTATAAAATTTTCTAAAAATGGTTGTGGTAAAAAATAATACATTTAAAGGCTCTACATGTTATCCAAATTGCATTTCTACGTATGTTGATTCCAAAAATAAAGAGGGAAGTCATCCTTTACATTGAAAATAAGAATAAAACACCAATTGCTAAGCGTCCAAATCCTAAACCTTTTCCTGTATACTGAGGGGAACTGAAAGACAGAGGTAACAGAAAAATAAGGAGGTCATTCCCACTTCGTATGAAGAAGTTATGAGCAAAATAGTCGAAAAAAAGATTACACAAAACCTTGGGGGACAAAGAGAGTTATATAAGTGGACAATATTTATAATAAGGGGTATTTTGAGTTTGGTGCCAATAAAATGGCACACCTTTTCCTTTGGTACCTAACTTTATCGGAATTTGAGTTTGGTGTGGGTCCCAACCAAGCAGTTGACTTAACGGATGACTGGTGGACCGTTCACAAGCTGTGTTGGAGCACAACTTGTTGCTCGGCCACACGCCAACTTTTGTAAATAAATATGTGTCTTTGTGAATTATTGTTTAAACAATCATTATTTAATTTAACAAGTTCACTAACACGGACCACGGTAGGGAAATCTCTCTAGATCATTTTCCAAACACATTACGAGCGTTCCAGAGAAATAAGGCTGACTTATCTGACTGCCATGATAACTATGAATTTACCTAAAATGGAAACAAATCTAATTAATACAATAATGATTAATTTGAAAAATGAATAGGGTCATTTACATGGATTCATTTGTTCAATAAAATAATGGTTAGTTTGAAGATTTAAGGAAACGATTATTGGGGTTTACATGAGAGATATATTTTGGATGATTTACTGGTTAACAATGAAAGGAGATATGCTTATACTTTGGATTTAATTTTGTGTAAACAGTTGATCATATGAGAAAATAACAGTATCTCAGTGTATGATTTGAAATTAGCAATGAAAGAAGATGTCAATGATTAAGAGTGGAACCTAAAACCTCGTGAATGAAAATCAACAACTCTGATTTCTCAAACATGGAGTATGTAGAAGATAAGGCGCAGTTAGTGAATAAAACGGAGTTTAGAATTTTATTAGATATTTCACATTTTTTACTCTAAATTTGATGGTCAACACGGTCAATCAACGCCTATTCGGTGACTGGGCACCAAACTCGGATATTTACAAAGTTAAGCACCAAACACGAAAGTGTACCATTTTATAGGCACCAAACTCGAAATATCCCTTCTAATAATGAACTTGTAATCTTTTAAAAAGGTCATAGATTACCTATAATAAAACATGAAAAGATGGAGATAAGGTTTGCAACCGTTAATAACTTCTCAACGATTATGGGATCTTCTTTAAGCTAGATAATCATGGCAAAATTTGAATAAAATACCATAAACACAAATGACTCAAGGAAGTCCGCAGGCTTTGTTAGATGTCGGAACTCTATGATCAATACCAAATCATGAAACAGAAAGACTCCCCTTTAATATAAAATTTTCGGAAAAAATATTTCCTGCACAAATTACATGTCTAGAGGCTTGAGATTCGAAAAAAGCTTGCATTTTGGATGCATTGACTCAAGGAAGTCCAGTGACTTCGTTAGAAGTCTAAATCCTTTTTTTAAAACCAAACTATAAACTAGATAAACTCATTTTTATTATAAAATTTTCTAAAAAATGATTGTGGTAAAAAATAATACATTTAAAGGCTCTACATGTTATCCAAATTGCATTTCTACGTATGTTGATTCCAAAAATAAAGAGGGAAGTCATCCTTTACATTGAAAATAAGGATGAAACACCAATTGCTAAGCGTCCAAATCCTAAATATTTTCCTGTATACTGAGGGTAACTGAAAGACAGAGGTAACAGGAAAAAAATGAGGTCATTCCCACTTCGTATGAAGAAGTTATGAGCAAAATAGTCGAAAAAGAGATTACACAAAACCTTGGGGACAAAGAGAGTTATATAAATAGACAATATTTATAATAAGGGGTATTTTGAGTATGGTGCCTATAAAATGGCACACCTTTGCCTTTGGTACCTAACTTTGTCGGAATTTTAGTTTGGTGTGGGTCCCAACCAAGCAGTTGACTTAACGGATGACTGGTGGACCGTTCACAAGCTGTGTTGGAGCACATCTTGTTGCTCGGCCACCCGCAAACTTTTGTAAATAAATACGTGTCTTTGAGAATTATTGTTTAAACAATCATTATTTAATTTAACTAGTTCACCAACACGGACCACGGTAGGGAAATCTCTCTAGATCATTTTCCAAACACGTTACGAGCGTTCCAGAGAAATAAGGCTGACTTATCTGACTGCCATGATAACTATGGATTTACATAAAATGGAAACAAATTTAATTAATACAATAATGATTAATTTGAATAATGAATATGGTCATTTATATGGATTCAATTGTTCAATAAAATAATGGTTAGTTTGAAGGTTTAAGGAAACGATTATTGGGGTTTACATGAGAGATAGATTTTGGATGATTTGGTCTTGATTTTTAGGATTTGGACGCTTAGCAATTGGTAAAAATTTTATTATAAAATTTTCTAAAAATAGATTGTGGCAAAAAAATAATACATTTAAAGGCTCTACATGTTATCCAAATTTCATTTCTACGTATGTTGATTCCAAAAATAAAGAGGGAAGTCATCCTTTACATTGAAAAAAAGGATGAAACACCAATTGCTAAGCGTACAAATCCTAAAAATCAAGACCAAATCAACCAAAATCTATCTCTCATGTAAACCCCAATAATCGTTTCCTTAAACCTTCAAACTAACCATTATTGTATTGAACAAATGAATCCATGTAAGTGATCCTATTCATTTTTCAAATTAATCATTATTGTATTAATTAGATTTGTTTTCATTTTATGTAAATCCTTAGTTATCATGGCAGTCAGATAAGTCATCCTTATTTCTCTGGAACGCTCGTAACGTGTTTGGAAAATGATCTAGAGAGATTTCCCTACCGTGGTCCGTGTTAGTGAACTAGTTAATTTAAATAATGATTGTTTAAACAGTTATTCAAAAAGACACGTATTTATTTACAAAAGTTTGCGGGGGGCCGAGCAACAAGTTGTGCTCCAACACAGCTTGTGAACGGTCCACCAGTCATCCGTTAAGTCAACTGCTTGATTGGGACCTATACCAAACTCAAATTCCGACAAAGTTAGGTACCAAAGGCAAAGGTGTGCCATTTTATAGGCACCAAACTCAAAATACCCCTTATTATAAATATTGTCTACTTATATAACGCTCTTTGTCCCCAAGGTTTTGTGTAATCTCTTTTTCGACTATTTTGCTCATAACTTCTTCATACGAAGTGGGAATGACCTCATTCTTTTTCTGTTACCTCTGTCTTTCAGTTCCCCACAGTATACAGGAAAATTTTTAGGATTTGGACGCTTAGAAATTGGTGTTTCATCCTTATTTTCAATGTAAAGGATGACTTCCCTCTTTATTTTTGGAATCAACATACGTAGAAATGCAATTTGGATAACATGTAGAGCCTTTAAATGTATTATTTTTTACCACAATCATTTTTTAGAAAATTTTATAATAAAAATGAGTTTATCTAGTTTATAGTTTGGTTTTAAAAAAGGATTTCGACTTCTAACGAAGTCACTGGACTTCCTTGAGTCAATGAATCAAAAATGCAAGATTTTTTCGACTCTCAAGCCTCTAGACATGTAATTTGTGCAGGAAATATGTTTTCTAAAAAAATTCTATTAAAGGGGAGTCTTTCTGTTTCATGATTTGGTCTTGATCATAAAGTTCTGACATCTAACGAAGTCAGAAGACTTCCTTGTATAAATGCACCCAAAATGCAAGGTTTCTTAGACTCTCAAGCCTCTAGACATGTAATTTGTGCCGGAAATATTTTTTCTGAACATTTTCTATTAAAGGAGAGTCTTTATGTTTCATGATTTGGTATTGATCATAGAGTTTCCGACATCTAACGAAGCCTGCGGACTTCCTTGAGTCATTTGTGTTTATGGTATTTTATTCAAATTTTGCCATGATTATCTAGCTTAAAGAAGATCCCATAATTGTTGAGAAGTTAATAACGGTTGGAAACCTTATCTCCTTCTTTCCATGTTTTATTATAGGTAATCTATGACCTTTTTAAGATATTAGAAGTTCATTATTAGAAGCGATATTTCGCGTTTGGTGCCTATAAAATGGTACACTTTCGCGTTTGG
>NW_020651193.1:902938-921625 GCF_003573695.1 Papaver somniferum | reverse complement strand
CGTTTGGTGCCTAGCTTTGTCAATATCTGAGTTTGGTGCCCAGTCAACGAATTGGCGTTGATTGACCGTGTTGACCATCCAATTTAGAGTTAAAAATGTGAAATGTCTAATAAAATTCTAACCTCCGTTTTATTCACTAACTGCTCCCTATCTTCTACATACTCCATGTTTGAGAAATGAGAGTTGTTTATGTTCATTCACGAGGTTTTAGGTTCCACTCTTAATACCATTGCCATCTTCTTTCATTGCTAATCTCAAATCATACACTGAGCTAATGTTATTTTCTCATATGACCACCTGATTACACAAAATTAAATCCAAAGTATAAGCATATCTCCCTTATTTTTTTAACCGTAATCATCCAAAATCTATCTCTCATGTAAACCCCAATAATCGTTTCCTTAAACCTTCAAACTAACCATTATTGTATTGAACAAATGAATCCATGTAAATGAATCTATTCATTTTTCAAATTAATCATTATTGTATTAATTAAATTTTTTTCCATTTTCTGTAAATCCATAGTTACCATGAAAATCAGATTATGTCAGCCTTATTTCTCTGGAACACTCGTAACATGTTTGAAAAATGCTCTAGAGAGATTTCCCTAATGTGGTCCGTGTTAGTGAATTAGTTAAATTAAATAGTTATTGTTTAAACAATTATTGACGAAGACACGTATTTATTTACAAAAGTTGGCAGGGGGCCGAGCAACAATTTGTGCTCCAACACAGCTTGTGAACGGTCAATCAGTCATTCGATAAATCAACTGCCTTATTGGGATCCTCACCAAACTCAAATTCTGACAAAGTTAGGTACCAAAGGCAAAGGTGTGCCATTTTATAGGCACCAAACTATAAATATCCCTTATTACAAATATTGTCTACTTATATAACTCTATTTGTCCCCCAAGGTTTTGTGTAATCTCTTATTCGACTAGTTTGCTCATAACTTCTTCATACGAAGTGGTAATGACCTCATTATTTTTCTACTACCTCTGTCTTTCAGTTCCCCACAGTATACAAGAAATTTTTTAGGATTTGGACGGTTAACAATTGGTGTTTCATCCTTATTTTCAATGTAAAGGATGACTTCCCTCTTTATTTTTGGAATCAACATACGTAGAAATGCAATTTGCATAACATGTAGAGTCTTTAAATGTATTATGTTTTACCGCATTTATTTTTTAGAAAATTTTATAATAAAACTGAGTTTATCTAGTTTATAGTTGTTTTCAAAAAAAGGATTTTGAATTCTAACGAAGTCACTAGACTTCCTTGAGTTAATGCATCCAAAACACAATCTTTTTTTGACTCTCAAGCCTCTAGACATGTAATTTGTGACGGAAATATTTTTCTAAACATTTTTTATTAAAGGGGAGTCTTTCTTGTTCATGATTTGGTCTTGATCATAGAGTTCCGACATCTAACGAAACCGACAGACTTCCTTGAGTCATTTGTGTTTATGATATTTTATTCAAATTTTGATTATCTAGCTTAAAGAAGATACTAGAATCGCTAAGAGGTTATTCACGGTTGCCAACATTATCTCCTTCTTTACATGTTTTATTATAGGTAATCTATGACCTTTTTAAGAGATCAGAAGTTCATTATTTGAAGGGATATTTTCAGTTTGGTGCCTATAAAATTGTACACTTTTGCGTTTGGTGCCTAACTTTGTCAAAATCTGAGTTTGGTGCCCAGTCAAAAAATTGACGTTGATTGAGCTTGTTGACCATCCTATTTAGAGTTAAAATTGTGAAATGACTAACAAAATTCTAAACTTTGTTTTATTCACTAACTGCACCTTATCTTCTACATACTCCATGTTTGAGAAATGAGAGTTGTTGATTTGCTTTCCCGAGGTTTTAGGTCCCACTCTTAATACCATCTCCATCATCTTTCATTGCTAATCTCAAATCATACACTGAGCTACTGTTATTTTCTCATATGACCATTAGTTTTCACAAAATTAAATCCAAAGTATAAGCATAGCTACCTTCATTTTATACCCGTAAATCATCTAAAATCTATCTCTCATGTAAACCCCAATAATCGTTTCCTTAAACCTTCAAACTAACCATTATTGTATTGAACAAATGAATCCATGTAAATGAATCTATTCATTTTTCAAATTAATCATTATTGTATTAATTTAATTTTTTTCCATTTTTCGTAAATCCATAGTTACCATGGAAATCAGATTATGTCAGCCTTATTTCTCTGGAACGCTCGTAACGTGTTTGAAAAATGCTCTAGAGAGATTTCCATAATGTGGTCCGTGTTAGTGAATTAGTTAAATTAAATAATTATTGTTTAAACAATTATTGACGAAGACACGTATTTATTTACAAAAGTTGGCAGGGGGCCGAGCAACAATTTGTGCTCCAACACAGCTTGTGAACGGTACACCAGTCATCCGTTAAGTCAAATGCTTGGTTGGGACCCACACCAAACTCAAATTCCTAACTCTCTTTGTCCCCCAAGGTTTTGTGTAATCTTTTTTTCGACTATTTTTCTCATAACTTCTTCATACGAAGTGGGAATGACCTCATTCTTTTTCTATTACCTCTGTCGTACAGTTCCCCACAGTATAAAGGAAAATCTTTAGGATTTGGAAGCTTAGCAATTGGTGTTTCATCCTTATTTTCAATGTAAAGGATGACTTCCCTCTTTATTATTGGAATCAACATACGTAGAAATGCAATTTGGATAACATGTAGAGCCTTTGAATGTATTATTTTTTACCACAATAATTTTTTAGAAAATTTTATAATAAAAATGAGTTTATCTAGTTTATAGTTTGGTTTTAAAAAAAGGGTTTCGACTTCTAACGAAGTCACTGGACTTCCTTGAGTCAATGCATCCAAAATGCAAGCTTTTTTCGATTCTCAAGCCTCTAGACATGTAATTTGTGCAGGAAATATTTTTCTGAAAATTTTCTATTAAAGGGGAGTCTTTCTGTTTCATGATTTGGTCTTGATCATAGAGTTCCGACATCTAACGAAGCCTGCGGACTTCCTTGAGTCATTTGTGTTTATGTTATATTATTCAAATTTTGCGATGATTATCTAGTTTAAAGAAGATCCCAGAATCGTTGAGAAGTTATTAACGGTTGCAAACCTTATCTCCTTTATTCCATGTTTTATTAAAGGTAATCTATGACCTTTTTAAGAGATTAGAAGTTCATTATTAGAAGGGATATTTCGAGTTTGGTGCCTATAAAATGGTACACTTTCGCACTATTAGAAGGGATATTTCGAGTTTTGTTCATACGAAGTGGGAATGACAGAGGTAACAGAAAAAGAATGAGGTCATTCCCACTTCGTATGAAGAAGTTATGCGCAAAATAGTCGAAAAAGAGATTAGACAAAACCTTGGGGGACAAAGAGAGTTATATAAGTAGAAAATATTTATAATAAGTGGTATATATAGTTTGGTGCCTATAAAATGGCACACCTTTGCCTTTGGTACCTAACTTTGTCGGAATTTGAGTTTGGTGTGGGTCCCAATCAAGCAGTTGACTTAACGGATGACTGGTGGACCGTTCACAAGCTGTGTTGGAGAACAACTTGTTGCTCGGACCCCCGCCAAATTTTGTAAATAAATACGTGTCTTTGTGAATAATTTTTTAAACAATCATTATTTAATTTAACTAGTTCACTAACACGGACCACGGTAGGGAAATCTCTCTAGATCATTTTCCGAACACGTTACGAGCGTTCCAGAGAAATAAGGCTGACTTATATGACTGCCATGATAACTATGGATTTACATAAAATGGAAACAAATTTAACTAATAAAATAATGATTAATTTGAAAAATGTATAGGGTCATTTACATGGATTCATTTGTTCAATACAATAATGGTTAATTTGAAGGTTTAAGGAAACGATTATTGGGGTTTACATGAGAGATAGATTTTGGATGATGTACCGGTAAACAATGAAGGGAGCTATGCTTATACTTTGGATTTAATTTTGTGTAAACACGTGGTCATATGAGAAATAACAGTAGCTCAATGTATGATTCTAGATTAGCAATGAAAGAAGATGGCAATGGTATTAAGAGTGGAACCTAAAACCTCGTGAATGAAAACAAACAACTCTCATTTCTCAAAAATGGAGTATGTAGAAGATAAGGCGCAGTTAGTGAATAAAACGGAGTTTAGAATTTTATTAGACATTTAACATTTTTAACTGTAAATTGGATGGTAAACACGGTGTCAATCAACGCCAATTCGTTGAATGGGCACCAAACTCAGATATTGACAAAGTTAGGCACCAAACGTGAAAGTGTACCATTTTATAGGCACCAAACTCGAAATATCCCTCTAATAATGAACTTCTAATCTCTTAAAAAGGTCATAGATTACCTATAATAAAACATGGAAAGAAGGAGATAAGGTTTTCAACCGTTAATAACTTCTCATCGATTATGGGATCTTCTTTAAGCTAGATAATCATTGCAAAATTTGAATAAAATACCATAAAAACAAATAACTCAAGGAAGTCCGCAGGCTTCGTTAGATGTCGGAACTCTATGATCAAGACAAAATCATGAAACAAAAAGACTCCCCTTTAATAGAAAATTTTCAGAAATTATATTTCCTGCACAAATTAGATGTCTAGAGACTTGATAGTCGAAAAAAGCTTGCATTTTGGATGCATTGACTCAAGGAAGTCCAATGACTTCGTTAGAAGTCGAAATCCTTTTTTTAAAACAAAACTATAAACTAGATAAACTCATTTTTCTTATAAAATTTTCTAAAAAATGATTGTGGTAAAAAATAATACATTTAAAGGCTCTACATGTTATCCAAATTGAATTTCTACGTATGTTGATTCATAAAATAAAGAGGGGAGTCATCCTTTACATTGAAAATAAGGATGAAACACCAACTGCTAAGCGTCCAAATCCTAAAAAATTTCCTGTATACTGTGGGGAACTGAAAGACAGAGGTAACAGAAAAAGAATGAGGTAATTCCCACTTCGTATGAAGAAGTTATGTGCAAAATAGTCGAAAAAGAGATTACACAAAACCTTGGGGGACAAAGAGAGTAATATAAGTAGACAATATTTATAATAAGGGGTAATTATAGTTTGGTGCCTATAAAATGGCACACCTTTGCCTTTGGTACCTAACTTTGTCGGAATTTGAGTTTGGTGTGGATCCCAATCAAGCAGTTGACTTAACGGATGACTGGTGGACCGTTCACAGGCTGTGTTGGAGCACAACTTGTTGCTCGGGCCCCCGCCAACTTTTGTAAATAAATACGTGTCTTTGTGAATAATTTTTTAACAATCATTATTTAATATAACTAGTTCACTAACACGGACCACGGTAGGGAAATCTCTCTAGATCATTTTCCAAACACGTTACGAGCGTTCCGGAGAAATAAGGCTGACTTATCTGACTTCCATGATAACTATGGATTTACATAAAATGGAAACAAATTTAATTAATAGAATAATGATTAATTTGAAAAATGAATAGGGTCATTTACATGGATTCATTTTTTCAATACAATAATGGTTAGTTCGAAGGTTTAAGGAAACGTTTATTGGGGTTTACATGAGAGATAGATTTTGGTTGATTTACCGGTAAACAATGAAGGGAGCTATGCTTATACTTTGGATTTAATTTTGTGTAAACAGGTGGTCATGTGAGAAAATAACAACAGCTCAGTGTATGATTTAAGATTAGCAATGAAAGAAGATGGCAATGGTATTAAGAATGGAACCTAAAACCTCGTGAATGAAAATCAACAACTCGCATTTCTCAAACATGGAGTATATAGAAGATAGGACGCGGTTAGTGAATAAAACCGAGTTTAGAATTTTATTAGACATTTCACATTTTTAACTCTAAATTGGATGGTCAACACGGTCAATCAACGCCAATTCGTTGACTGGGCACCAAACTCAGATATTGACAAAGTTAGGCATCAAACGCGAAAGTGTACCATTTTATAGGCACCAAACTCAAAATATCCCTTCTAATAATGAACTTCTAACCTTTTAAAAAGGTCATAGATTACCTATAATAAAACATAATGAATGAGGAGATAAGGTTTGCAACCGTTAATAACTTCTCAACGATTATGGGATCTTCTTTAAGCTAGATAATCAATGCAAAATTTGAATAAAATACCATAAACACAAATGACTCAAGGAAGTCCGCAGGCTTCGTTAGATGTCGGAACTCTATGATCAGGACCAAAACATGAAACAGAAAGACTCCCCTTTAATAGAAAATTTTCAGAAAAAATATTCCCTGCACAAATTACATGTCTACAGGCTTGAGAATCGAAAAAAGCTTGCAATTTGGATGCATTGACTCAAGGAAGTCCAGTGACTTCGTTAGAAGTCGAAATCCTTTTTTTAAAACCAAACTATAAACTAGATAAACTCATTTTTATTATAAAATTTTATTAAAAATGATTGTGGTAAATAATAATACATTTAAAGGCTCTACATGTTATCCAAATTGCATTTCTACGTATGTTGATTCCAAAAATAAAGAGGGAAGTCATCCTTTACATTGAAAATAAGGATGAAACACCAATTTTTAAGCTTCCAAAACCTAAATTTTTTTCCTGTATAATGTGGGGAACTGAAAGACAGAGGTAATAGAAAAAGAATGAGGTCATTCCCACTTCGTATGAAGAAGTTATGAGCAAAATAGTCGAAAAAGAGATTACACAAACCCTTGGGGGACAAAGAGAGTTACATAAGTAGACAATATTTATAATAAGGGGTATTTTGAGTTTGGTGCCTATAAAATGGCACACCTTTGCCTTTGGTACCTAACTTTGTCGGAATTTGAGTTTGGTGTGGGTCCCAATCAAGCAGTTGACTTAACGGATGACCGGTGGATCGTTCACAAGCTGTGTTGGAGCACAACCTGTTGCTCGGCCCCCTCCAAATTTTGTAAATAAATACGTGTCTTTTTTAATAATTGTTTAAACAATCATTATTTAATTTAACTAGTTCAGTAACATGGACCACGGTAGGGAAATCTCTCTAAATCATTTTCTAAACACGTTACGAGCGTTCCGGAGGAATAAGCCTGACTTACCTGACTGCCATGATAACTATGGATTTACATAAAATGGAAAAAAATTTAATTAATATAATAATGATTAATTTGAAAAATGAATAGGGTCATTTACATGGATTCATTTGTTCAATACAAAAATGGTTAGTTTGAAGGTTTGAGGAAACGATTATTGGGGTTTACATGAGAGATAGATTTTGGATGATTTACCGGTAAACAATGAAGGGAGCTATGCTTATACTTTGGATTTAAATTTGTGTAAACAGGTGGTCATGTGAGAAAATAACAGTAGCTCAGTGTATGATTTAAGATTAGCAATGAAAGAAGATGGCAATGGTATTAAGAGTGGAACCTAAAACCTCGTGAATGAAAATCAACAACTCGCATTTCTCAAACATGGAGTATATAGAAGATAGGACGCGGTTAGTGAATAAAACGGAGGTTAGAATTTTATTAGACATTTCACATTTTTAACTCTAAATTGGATGGTCAACACGGTCAATCAACGCCAATTCGTTGACGGGGCACCAAACTCAGATATTGACAAAGTTAGGCATCAAACGCGAAAGTGTACCATTTTATAGGCACCAAACTCAAAATATCCCTTCTAATAATGAACTTCTAACGTTTTAAAAAGGTCATAGATTACCTATAATAAAACATGGAAAGAAGGAGATAAGGTTTGCAACCGTTAATAACTTCTCAACGATTATGGGATCTTCTTTAAGCTAGATAATCATTGCAAAATTTGAATAAAATACCATAAACACAAATGACTCAAGGAAGTCCACAGGCTTCGTTAGATGTCGGAACTCTATGATCAAGACCAAATCATGAAACAGAAAGACTCCCCTTTAATAGAAAATTTTCAGAAAAATTATTCCCTGCACAAATTACATGTCTACAGGCTTGAGAGTCGAAAAAAGCTTGCATTTTGGATGCATTAACTCAAGGAAGTCCAGTGACTTCGTTAGAAGTCAAAATCTTTTTTTTAAAACCAAACTATAAACTAGATAAAATCATTTTTATTATAAAATTTTCTAAAAAATGATTGTGGTAAATAATAATACGTTTACAGGCTCCACGTGTTATCCAAATTGTATTTCTACGTATGTTGATTCCAAAAATAAAGAGGGAAGTCATCCTTAATTCTAAAAATTTAACTGTATACTGTGGGGAACTGAAAGACAGGGGTAACAGAAAAAGAATGAGGTCATTCCCACTTCGTATTAAGAAGTTATGAGCAAAATAGTCGAAAAAAGAGATTACACAAAACCTTTGGGAGACAAAGAGAGTTATAAAAGTATACAATATTTATAATAAGGGATATTTTGAGTTTGGTTCCTATAAAATGGCACACCCTTGCCTTTTGTACCTAACTTTGTCGGAAGTTGAGTTTGGTGTGGGTCCCAATCAAGCAGTTGAATTAACGGATGACCGGTTGACCGTTCACAAGCTGTGTTGGAGCACAACTTGTTATTCGGACCCCCGCCAACGTTTGTAAATAAATACGTGTCTTTGTGAATAATTGTTTAAACAATCATTATTTAATATAACTAGTTCACTAACACGGCCCACGGTAGGGAAATCTCTCTAGATCATTTTCCAAACACGTTACGAGCGTTCCAGAGAAATAAGGCTGACTTATCTGACTTCCATGATAACTATGGATTTACATAAAATGGAAACAAATTTAATTAATACAATAATGATTAATTTGAAAAATGAATAGGGTCATTTACATGGATTCATTTTTTCAATACAATAATGGTTAGTTCGAAGGTTTAAGGAAACGTTTATTGGGGTTTACATGAGAGATAGATTTTGGATGATTTACCGGTAAACAATGAAGGGAGCTATGCTTATACTTTGGATTTAATTTTGTGTAAACAGGTGGTCATGTGAGAAAATAACAGTAGCTCAGTGTATGATTTAAGATTAGCAATGAAAGAAGATGACAATGGTATTAAGAGTGGAACCTAAAACCTCGTGAATGAAAATCAACAACTCGCATTTCTCAAACATGGAGTATATAGAAGATAGGACGCGGTTAGTGAATAAAACGGAGGTTAGAATTTTATTAGACATTTCACATTTTTAACTCTAAATTGGATGGTCAACACGGTCAATCAACGCCAATTCGTTGACGGGGCACCAAACTCAGATATTGACAAAGGTAGGCATCAAACGCGAAAGTGTACCATTTTATAGGCACCAAACTCAAAATATCCCTTCTAATAATGAACTTCTAACCTTTTAAAAAGGTCATAGATTACCTATAATAAAACATGGAAAGAAGGAGATAAGGTTTGCAACCGTTAATAACTTCTCAACGATTATGGGATCTTCTTTAAGCTAGATAATCATTGCAAAATTTGAATAAAATACCATAAACACAAATGACTCAAGGAAGTCCGCAGGCTTCGTTAGATGTCGGAACTCTATGATCAAGACCAAATCATGAAACAGAAAGACTCCCCTTTAATAGAAAATTCTCAGAAAAAATATTCCCTGCACAAATTACATGTCTACAGGCTTGAGAGTCGAAAAAAGCTTGCATTTTGGATGCATTAACTCAAGGAAGTCCAGTGACTTCGTTAGAAGTCAAAATCCTTTTTTTAAAACCAAACTATAAACTAGATAAAATCATTTTTATTATAAAATTTCCTAAAAAATGATTGTGGTAAATAATAATACTTTTAAAGGCTCCACGTGTTATCCAAATTGTATTTCTACGTATGTTGATTCCAAAAACAAAGAGGTAAGTCATCCTTAATTCTAAAAATTTAACTGTATACTGTGGGGAACTGAAAGACAGAGGTAAGAGAAAAAGAATGAGGTCATTCCCACTTCGTATTAAGAAGTTATGAGCAAAATAGTCGAAAAAAGAGATTACACAAACCCTTGGGGGACAAAGAGAGTTATATAAGTAGACAATATTTATAATAAGGGGTATGTTTAGTTTGGTGCCTATAAAATGGCACACCTTTGCCTTTGGTACCTAACTTTGTCGGAATTTGAGTTTGGCGTGGGTCCCAATCAAGCAGTTGACTTAACGGATGACTGGTGGAACGTTCACAAGCTGTGTTGGAGCACAACTTGTTTCTCGGCCGCCCACCAACTTTTGTAAATAAATACGTGTCTTTGTGAATAATTGTTTAAACAATCATTATTTAATTTAACTAGTTCACTAACACGGACCACGGTAGGGAAATCTCTCTTTATCATTTTCCAAACACGTTACGAGTGTTCCGGAGAAATAAGGCTGACTTATCTGACTGCCATGATAACTACGGATTTACATAAAATGGAAACAAATTTAATTAATACAATAATGATTAATTTGAAAAATGAATAGGGTCATTTACATGGATTCATTTTTTCAATACAATAATGGTTAGTTCGAAGGTTTAAGGAAACGATTATTGGGGTTTACATGAGAGATAGATTTTGGATGATTTACCGGTAAACAATGAAGGGAGCTATGCTTATACTTTGGATTTAATTTTGTGTAAACAGGTGGTCATATGAGAAAATAACAGTAGCTCAGTGTATGATTTGAGATTAACAATGAAAGAAGATGGCAATGGTATTAAGAGTGGAACCTAAAACCTCGTGAATGAACATCAACAACTCTCATTTATCAAACATGGAGTATGTAGAAGATAGGGCGCACTTAGTGAATAAAACCGAGTTTAGAATTTTATTAGACATTTCACATTTTTAACTCTAAATTGGATGGTCAAAACGGTCAATCAACGCCAATTCGTTGACTGGGCACAAAACTCGGATATTGACAAAGTCAGGCATCAAACGCGAAAGTGTACCATTTTATAGGCACCAAACTCAAAATACGCCTTCTAATAATGAACTTCTAACCTTTTAAAAAGTTCATAGATTACCTATAATAAAACATAATGAATGAAGGAGATAAGGTTTGCAACCGTTAATAACTTCTCAACGATTATGGGATCTTCTTTAAGCTAGATAATCATTGCAAAATTTGAATAAAATACCATAAACACAAATGACTCAAGGAAGTCCGCAGGCTTCGTTAGATGTCGGAACTCTATGATCAAGACCAAATCATGAAACAGAAAGACTCCCCTTTAATAGAAAATTTTCAGAAAAAATATTCCCTGCACAAATTACATGTCTACAGGCTTGAGAGTCGAAAAAAGCTTGCATTTTGGATGCATTGACTCAAGGAAGTCCAGTGACTTCGTTAGAAGTCAAAATCCTTTTTTTAAAACCAAACTATAAACTAGATAGAATCATTTTTATTATAAAATTTCCTAAAAAATGATTGTGGTAAATAATAATACGTTTAAAGGCTCCACGTGTTATCCAAATTGTATTTCTACGTATGTTGATTCCAAAAACAAAGAGGGAAGTCATCCTTAATTCTAAAAATTTAACTGTATACTGTGGGGAACTGAAAGACAGAGGTAAGAGAAAAAGAATAAGGTCATTCCCACTTCGTATTAAGAAGTTATGAGCAAAATAGTCGAAAAAAGAGATTACACAAACCCTTGGGGGACAAAGAGAGTTATATAAGTAGACAATATTTATAATAAGGGGTATGTTTAGTTTGGTGCCTATAAAATGGCACACCTTTGCCTTTGGTACCTAACTTTGTCGGAATTTGAGTTTGGCGTGGGTCCCAATCAAGCAGTTGACTTAACGGATGACTGGTGGAACGTTCACAAGCTGTGTTGGAGCACAACTTGTTTCTCGGCCCCCCACCAACTTTTGTAAATAAATACGTGTCTTTGTGAATAATTGTTTAAACAATCATTATTTAATTTAACTAGTTCACTAACACGGACCACGGTAGGGAAATCTCTCTTTATCATTTTCCAAACACGTTACGAGCGTTCCGGAGAAATAAGGCTGACTTATCTGACTGCCATGATAACTATGGATTTACATAAAATGGAAACAAATTTAATTAATACAATAATGATTAATTTGAAAAATGAATAGGGTCATTTACATGGATTCATTTTTTCAATACAATAATGGTTAGTTCGAAGGTTTAAGGAAACGATTATTGGGGTTTACATGAGAGATAGATTTTGGATGATTTACCGGTAAACAATGAAGGGAGCTATGCTTATACTTTGGATTTAATTTTGTGTAAACAGGTGGTCATATGAGAAAATAACAGTAGCTCAGTGTATGATTTGAGATTAACAATGAAAGAAGATGGCAATGGTATTAAGAGTGGAACCTAAAACCTCGTGAATGAACATCAACAACTCTCATTTCTCAAACATGGAGTATGTAGAAGATAGGGCGCAGTTAGTGAATAAAACGGAGTTTAGAATTTTATTAGACATTTCACATTTTTAACTCTAAATTGGATGGTCAACACGGTCAATCAACGCCAATTCGTTGACTGGGCACCAAACTCAGATATTGACAAAGTTAGGCATCAAACGCGAACGTGTACCATTTTATAGGCACCAAACTCAAAATATCCCTTCTAATAATGAACTTCTAACCTTTTAAAAAGGTCATAGATTACCTATAATAAAACATGGAAAGAAGGAGATAAGGTTTGCAACCGTTAATAACTTCTCAACGATTATGGGATCTTCTTTAAGCTAGATAATCATTGCAAAATTTGAATAAAATACCATAAACACAAATGACTCAAGGAAGTCCGCAGGCTTCGTTAGATGTCAGAACTCTATGATCAAGACCAAATCATGAAACAGAAAGACTCCCCTTTAATAGAAAATTTTCAGAAAAAATATTCCCTGCACAAATTACATGTCTAGAAGCTTGAGAGTCGAAAAAAGCTTGCATTTTGGATGCATTGACTCAAGGAAGTCCAGTGACTTCGTTAGAAGTCGAAATCCTTTTTTTAAAACCAAACTATAAACTAGATAAAATCATTTTTATTATAATATTTTCTAAAAAATGATTGTGGTAAATAATAATACATTTAAAGGCTCTATATGTTATCCAAATTGTATTTCTACGTATGTTGATTCCAAAAATAAAGAGGGAAGTCATCCTTTACATTGAAAATAAGGATGAAACACCAATTGCTAAGCGTCCAAATTCTAAAAAATTTCATGTATATTGTGGGGAACTAAAAGACAAGGTAACAGAAAAAGAATGAGGTCATTCCCACTTCGTATGAAGAAGTTATGAGCAAAATAGTCGAAAAAGAGATTACACAAACCCTTGGGGGACAAAGAGAGTTATATAAGTAGACAATATTTATAATAAGGGGTATGTTGAGTTTGGTGCCTATAAAATGGCACACCTTTGCTTTTGGTACCTAACTTTTTCGGAATTTGAGTTTGGTGTGGGTCCCAATCAAGCAGTTGACTTAACGGATGACTTGTGGACCGTTCACAAGCTGTGTTGGAGCACAACTTGTTGCTCGGCCCCTCGCCAACTTTTGTAAATAAATACGTGTCTTTGTGAATAATTGTTTAAACAATCATTATTTAATTTAACTAGTTCACTAACACGGACCACGGTAGGGAAATCTCATTAGATCATTTTCCAAACACGTTACGAGCGTTCCAGAGAAATATGGCTGACTTATCTGACTGCCATGATAACTATGGATTTACATAAAATGGAAAAAATTTAATTAATATAATAATGATTAATTTGAAAAATGAATAGGGTCATTTACATGGATTCATTTTTTCAATACAATAATGGTTAGATTGAAGGTTTAAGGAAACGATTATTGGGGTTTACATGAGAGATAGATTTTGGATGATTTACCGGTAAACAATGAAGGGAGCTATGCTTATACTTTGGATTTAATTTTGTGTAAACAGGTGGTCATATGATAAAATAAAAGTAGCTCAGTGTATGATTTGAGATTAGCAATGAAAGAAGATGGTAATGGTATTAAGAGTGGAACCTAAAACCTCGTGAATGAAATTCAACAACTCTCATTTCTCAAACTTGGAGTATGTAGAAGATAGGGCGTAGTTAGTGAATAAAACGGAGTTTAGAATTTTATTAGACATTTCACATTTTTAACTCTAAATTGGATGGTCAACACGGTCAATCAACGCCAATTCGTTGACTGGGCACCAAACTCAGGTATTGACAAAGTTAGGCACCAAACGCGAAGGTGTACCATTTTATAGGCACCAAACTCAAAATATCCCTTCTAATAATGAATTTATAATCTTTTAAAAAGGTCATAGATTACCTATAATAACACGGAAAGAAGGAGATAAGGTTTGCAACCGTGAATAACTTCTCAACGATTATGGGATCTTCTTTAAGCTGGATAATAAGTGAAAAATTTGAATAAAATACCATAAACACAAATGACTCAAGGAAGTACGCAGACTTCGTTAGATGTCGGAACTCTATGATCAAGACCAAATCATGAAACATAAAGACTCCCTTTTAATAGAAAATTTTCATAAAAAATATTCCCTGCACAAATTACATGTCTAGAGGCTAGAGAGTCGAAAAAAGCTTGCATTTTGGATGCATTGACTCAAGGATGTCCAGTGACTTCGTTAGAAGTCGAAATCCTTTTTTTAAAACCAAAGTATAAACTAGATAAACTCATTTATATTATAAAATTTTCTAAAAAATGATTGTGGTAAAAAATAATACATTTAAAGGCTCTACATGTTATCCAAATTGCATTTCTACGTATGTTGATTCCAAAAATAAATAGGGAAGTCATCCTTTACATTGAAAATAAGGATGAAACACCAATTGCTAAGAGTCCAAATCCTAAAAATTTTCCTGTATACTGTGGGGAACTGAAATGCAGAGGTAATAGAAAAAGAATGAGGTCATTCCCACTTCGTATGAAGAAGTTATGAGCAAAACAGTCGAAGAAGAGATTACACAAACCCTTGGGGGACAAAGAGAGTTATATAAGTAGACAATATTTATAATAAGGGGTATTTTGAGTTTGGTACCTATAAAATGGCACACCTTTGCCTTTGGTACCTAACTTTGTCGGAATTTGAGTTTGGTGTGGGTCCCAATCAAGCAGTTGACTTAACGTATGACTGGTGAACCGTTCACAAGCTGTGTTGGAGCACAACTTGTTGCTCGGCCCCCGCCAAATTTTTTAAATAAATACGTTTCTTTGTGAATAATTGTTTAAAAAATCATTATTTAATTTACTATTTCACTAACACGGACCACGGTAGGGAAATCTCATTAGATCATTTTCCAAACACGTTACGAGCGTTCCGGAGAAATAAGGCTGACTTATCTGACAGCCATGATAACTATGGATTTACATAAAATGGAAACAAATTTAATTAATACAATAAAGATTAATTTGAAAAATGAATAGGGTCATTTACATGGATTCCTTTGTTCAACACAATAATGGTTAGTTTGAAGGTTAAAGGAAACGATTATTGGGGTTTACATGAGAGATATATTTTGGATGATTTACCGGTAAACAATGAAGGGACCTATGCTTATACTTTGGATTTAATTTTGTGTAAACAGGTGGTCATATGATAAAATAACAGTAGCTCAGTGTATGATTTGAGATTAGCAATGAAAGAAGATGGTAATGGTATTAAGAGTGGAACCTAAAACCTCGTGAATGAAATTCAACAACTCTCATTTCTCAAACTTGGAGTATGTAGAAGATAGGGCGTAGTTAGTGAATAAAACGGAGTTTAGAATTTTATTAGACATTTCACATTTTTAACTCTAAATTGGATGGTCAACACGGTCAATCAACGCCAATTCGTTGACTGGGCACCAAACTCAGGTATTGACAAAGTTAGGCACCAAACGCGAAAGTGTACCATTTTATAGGCACCAAACTCAAAATATCCCTTCTAATAATGAATTTCTAATCTTTTAAAAAGGTCATAGATTACCTATAATAACACGGAAAGAAGGAGATAAGGTTTGCAACCGTGAATAACTTCTCAACGATTATGGGATCTTCTTTAAGCTAGATAATCAGTGCAAAATTTGAATAAAATACCATAAACACAAATGACTCAAGGAAGTACGCAGACTTCGTTAGATGTCGGAACTCTATGATCAAGACCAAATCATGAAACATAAAGACTCCCTTTTAATAGAAAATTTTCATAAAAAATATTCCCTGCACAAATTACATGTCTAGAGGCTAGAGAGTCGAAAAAAGCTTGCATTTTGGATGCATTGACTCAAGGATGTCCAGTGACTTCGTTAGAAGTCGAAATCCTTTTTTTAAAACCAAAGTATAAACTAGATAAACTCATTTATATTATAAAATTTTCTAAAAAATGATTGTGGTAAAAAATAATACATTTAAAGGCTCTACATGTTATCCAAATTGCATTTCTACGTATGTTGATTCCAAAAATAAAGAGGGAAGTCATCCTTTACATTGAAAATAAGGATGAAACACCAATTGCTAAGAGTCCAAATCCTAAAAATTTTCCTGTATACTGTGGGGAACTGAAATGCAGAGGTAATAGAAAAAGAATGAGGTCATTCCCACTTCGTATGAAGAAGTTATGAGCAAAACAGTCGAAGAAGAGATTACACAAACCCTTGGGGGACAAAGAGAGTTATATAAGTAGACAATATTTATAATAAGGGGTATTTTGAGTTTGGTACCTATAAAATGGCACACCTTTGCCTTTGGTACCTAACTTTGTCGGAATTTGAGTTTGGTGTGGGTCCCAATCAAGCAGTTGACTTAACGAATGACTGGTGGACCGTTCACAAGCTGTGTTGGAGCACAACTTGTTGCTCGGCCCCCGCCAAATTTTTTAAATAAATACGTTTCTTTGTGAATAATTGTTTAAAAAATCATTATTTAATTTACTATTTCACTAACACGGACCACGGTAGGGAAATCTCATTAGATCATTTTCCAAACACGTTACGAGCGTTCCGGAGAAATAAGGCTGACTTATCTGACAGCCATGATAACTATGGATTTACATAAAATGGAAACAAATTTAATTAATACAATAAAGATAAATTTGAAAAATGAATAGGGTCATTTACATGGATTCCTTTGTTCAACACAATAATGGTTAGTTTGAAGGTTAAAGGAAACGATTATTGGGGTTTACATGAGAGATATATTTTGGATGATTTACCGGTAAACAATGAAGGGACCTATGCTTATACTTTGGATTTAATTTTGTGTAAACAGGTGGTCATATGATAAAATAACAGTAGCTCAGTGTATGATTTGAGATTAGCAATGAAAGAAGATGGTAATGGTATTAAGAGTGGAACCTAAAACCTCGTGAATGAAATTCAACAACTCTCATTTCTCAAACTTGGAGTATGTAGAAGATAGGGCGTAGTTAGTGAATAAAACGGAGTTTAGAATTTTATTAGACATTTCACATTTTTAACTCTAAATTGGATGGTCAACACGGTCAATCAACGCCAATTCGTTGACTGGGCACCAAACTCAGGTATTGACAAAGTTAGGCACCAAACGCGAAAGTGTACCATTTTATAGGCACCAAACTCAAAATATCCCTTCTAATAATGAATTTCTAATCTTTTAAAAAGGTCATAGATTACCTATAATAACACGGAAAGAAGGAGATAAGGTTTGCAACCGTGAATAACTTCTCAACGATTATGGGATCTTCTTTAAGCTAGATAATCAGTGCAAAATTTGAATAAAATACCATAAACACAAATGACTCAAGGAAGTACGCAGACTTCGTTAGATGTCGGAACTCTATGATCAAGACCAAATCATGAAACATAAAGACTCCCTTTTAATAGAAAATTTTCATAAAAAATATTCCCTGCACAAATTACATGTCTAGAGGCTAGAGAGTCGAAAAAAGCTTGCATTTTGGATGCATTGACTCAAGGATGTCCAGTGACTTCGTTAGAAGTCGAAATCCCTTTTTTAAAACCAAAGTATAAACTAGATAAACTCATTTATATTATAAAATTTTCTAAAAAATGATTGTGGTAAAAAATAATACATTTAAAGGCTCTACATGTTATCCAAATTGCATTTCTACGTATGTTGATTCCAAAAATAAAGAGGGAAGTCATCCTTTACATTGAAAATAAGGATGAAACACCAATTGCTAAGAGTCCAAATCCTAAAATTTTTCCTGTATACTGTGGGGAACTGAAATGCAGAGGTAATAGAAAAAGAATGAGGTCATTCCCACTTCGTATGAAGAAGTTATGAGCAAAACAGTCGAAGAAGAGATTACACAAACCCTTGGGGGACAAAGAGAGTTATATAAGTAGACAATATTTATAATAAGGGGTATTTTGAGTTTGGTACCTATAAAATGGCACACCTTTGCCTTTGGTACCTAACTTTGTCGGAATTTGAGTTTGGTGTTGGTCCCAATCAAGCAGTTGACTTAACGGATGACTGGTGGACCGTTCACAAGCTGTGTTGGAGCACAACTTGTTGCTCGGCCGCCGCCAAATTTTGTAAATAAATACGTGTCTTTGTGAATAATTGTTTAAACAATCATTATTTAATTTAATTAGTTCACTAACACGGACCACGGTAGGGAAATCTCTGGAACGCTCGTAACGTGTTTGGAAAATAATCTAGAGAGATTCCCTACCGTGGTCCGTGTTAGTGAACTAGTTAAATTAAATAATGATTGTTTAAACAATTATTCACAAAGAAACGTATTTATTTAC